>NC_042633.1:41502080-41758052 GCF_901001135.1 Rhinatrema bivittatum
CTCTCAACTATAAGATTGTCATTTATTCATCCAAAAACTATGGACTGATTTTGTGAAAACTTATGTGAAGCAATTACCAACATTCAATTAACTTCCACATCTTATTTTCTAAAAACAGAGAAACAACCATTGGAAGAACCCGTTGAGGTTTCATCAGAAAAAGAAGTAAAATCACAATCCCCATCATATGTTTTATCACATTCAGAAGATAAGATTGCTATGACAAATTGAATATATACCTGGAGACCATTCACCTGATCCTCCATTGGACCCATTTCCTGAACCAAACAGAGCTTCAGCACCACAGAGGGTACTAGGTATCCATTTTTCATACAGAAAATGTTTGAGGTTCTGCCATTCAGTCTTCAAGAATTGGAAAAGACTATCACTGAATTGAAAGGCATTCTTCAGCACATACACCCACCACTGTAGAGCTACCCATATGCATTAAGCACTACTGGATATCCAGGTGAAATTATAAAAGACTCTCTTCTCTATCATACCAGTGGCTAAGAATGTCGACATCAAATATAGAATGGAGGACATAAGGCGCAATTACCACATGATTCTCTATTTGGACAATCAGCCAAGAAGAAAGCCAAAAAGGTCAACATGTACTCAAGAATCCTAGACAAAATAGGAAAGTATTAAAGGGCGCAATCTAGAATTGAGGCCCACCAATTTCAAATGATCCAGACCAGTACCACTACAATAATCTGCAAAAGCTAAAGCAACATGCAGAAATTTTTCCTAAACAGTTCAAACAACTCACTGAGGTTATAAAAGAAACTAAAGTGATGCACATAAGGAAAAGTAACCCACACTGTAGTTACATGATGTTAGGTTCCATAGAAGGAGTTACCACCCAGGAAAAGGACCTGGGCATCATCATGGACAATACTTTGAAATCTTTAGCTCAATGTGCAGCAGCAGTCAAAAAAGCAAACAAAATCATAAAAATTATTAGGAAAGGAATGAAGAATAAAATGAAGAATGTTATAATGCCTCTGTATTGCTCATGATGAGGCCACACCGGTAGTACTGGGTACAGTTCAAGGTTGCCGGATTTCAAAAAAGATATAGCTGAACTGGAAGAGGTACTTGGACCGGTGCTTTTCAATATATATTTATAAATGATCTGGAAAGAAATACGATGAGTGAGGTTATCAAATTTGTAGATGATACAAAATTATTCAGAGTAGTTAAATCACAAGCAGATTGTGATAAATTGCAGGAAGACCTTGTGAGACTGGAAGATTGGGCATCCAAATTGCGGATGAAATTTAATGTGGACAAGTGCAATATGATGCATATAAGGAAAATAACCTATGCTGTAGTTACACGATGTTAAGTTCTATCTTAGGAGTTACCACCCAGGAAAGAGATTTAGGCATCATAGTGGATAATACTTTGAAATTGTCGGCCCAGTGTGCTGTGGCGATCAAACAGAATGTTAGGAATTATTAGGGATGGAATGGAAAATAAAATGGAGGATGTCATAATGCCTCTGTATCAGTCAATGGTGAGACCGCACCTTGAATACTGTGTACAATTCTGGTCACCGCATCTCAAAAAGGATATAGCTGCACTGGAGAAAGTGCAGAGAAGGGCAACCAAAATGATAAGGGGCATGGATATTTTCAGCATTCTCCAGTTATATTAGCTTGAAATCTGTCCTGTCTTCCTAAGCCCTTGTTTTTTGCGCGCTATACTAGCGCCCAATGCAGTTAGAAGATTAGAATGCTCAAAATGGGTGCCCTAACAAATGTGTACCTGATAGCGCCCATCACATGTAAATTCTATGTAGATGAGGACATTATCTATTACCCCCCTCCCATGCAGGAAAGTGCTGGGAGCCCAATGCACACTTTTTACTGTGGGGAATTTAACTCCAGCTCCAGAGGCAGAATAAAGTCAACGCCCACTCAAGGGCTCATGAGAAACCAAAAAATATAGTCTTCTCTGTTGCAATAAATGTGTCCTCTTCTGTAGTATCATTGTGACTCTAATTTACTGATTGCGGAGAAAAATAAATGTATATTGACTTGATCAAGAAGAAACCCACTTTTCTTATGGCCACACAATTTAGACGCCCGTAGCAAGGGACACCTTATATAACACAGTTCAGCAACCTCAGCAAAAACAATAAAAGTGGGATCAAAACACTCCTATTGAGCGACTGTTGCAATTGTGGGCGCCCGATGCAATGACTTACTTTGAGTGTCAGGCACACAATTATCCCTTAGTGCGCCCTTTTTTATGCTGCCTCTCATTTAAATACTGCGTCGGGCACCCATTGGATGTGGCTGCATGCGCATTTAACTGCATCAGCCTGACAGTCAGTGAGAGAGGCAAGGATTAGAAGTGAGGCAGAGAGAGATAGTGACTCACCTGACTTCACATAATCATTGCAGTAATGTTTCCTCCTGACACTTTCCTCAAGCAAGCATTTTCCTTCTCTTGGGACAGTCATAAAAAGGGACTCACAGGTCGATGCAATAATCTGAGTTTTAAGAAACTGCACTGCTTTTGGGGACAGTAGCTCCAGCTTCTTAAAGCAATGTACTATTTGAGGCAACAGCCACACCACCTACCTGCCCTGGATCCTGTTTATATTGGGACAGATAGAAGGTGAGGGATCTTCACTTTTCATTCTAACATGAGTGGGTACAGAAAATTTAAAATGGTCTTTTTGTTTACAGCCAGAAAGGATAAGCCTTTTTTCTCTAGTCACGTATTGGCTGCAGTGTGTAGGATTCTTATGGATCTGGGAGGGGGAATCTGATAGGAGGATGTAATCCTTATATATCCAGTTTAGGGAGGGGAGTCTGGGAGATGGCAGTGTTGGAATTTTTAAGAAACTGTTGGAGAAAGGAGTCTGGGGATGAGGGTGATCCTTATGGATCTGGCTTGAGCAGAAGATGGGTCCTTATATGTCTAACTTGGGGCAGGGAGGAGATCATTATGTATCTGACTTTAGGAGGGGTAGCTGGAGGGTGGAGAGGTGGGGGAGATGCTTATGTATCTAAGTTTTGCAGGGGGTATGGGGGCATGTGTGTGATTTGTGACCACTTCAAGAGGTGAGGATTTTGGGGCACAGGTGCAAACCTATGACTTTGACTTCAGGGGGAGGAATCTAATGAATGTTAGACATTCACCAATTGTAAAAAGTCACCTTAAGGTTTCTGTAACACTGTTGCTCTACTTTAAATGGTTTCTAAACTGTGGATCATGATCCTCTATAGGGTTGCGCAATCAGTAGATAGGGTCAGAAGGAACAGGGCACGCTGGCCACATGGACATACTCTTCTCTCTTCCTCTGGGTTTCCACTTCAACTTGCAGCTGTCTATGGAAATCAGCATGGAGTCCTAGGCCCCCCTCACCTCTTGCAGTACAGAAATCCATGTGGAGAGCTGGGGGTCTGTTAGCTTGGGCTGGATCTCAGGCCCATGTTGAGTGTAGGAGAGAGAAGGGAGGGGGAGTAGAGATCGGAGGGGAGAGAGAGAAGGGTCTGGCGTTTTGCTTTGGTCGGCACGGGGGCTTGGTTATATTCTCAAATGTAAAAATGGGATCATATTGTATAAAAGTTCAGGAAGCGCTGCTCTGGTTTCTGATTTACAAGTTTCACATTCTAAAGTTCTCGCCCAGAGCGAGGGACAGAATGGGAGTTGCCTGGCATCTGCTGGCTATTCCCAGGAACTACATCATAGAAAGAGTATTAAACTGATAATAAACAGGCATTATATCACTTCCTATCCACCAAAGGCCATTAATTGCTCACTTTGACATTCCTAAATTTACGTGCAAATACATATTTACAGACATAGATGTATTTTCAAAATGTGTATGTGCGTGCAAATGCACATATATGTATTTGAGAGCAAGGGTTCTTGACCTTTTTTGCTTTTAAGCAACCACCAATTGTAAGAATTCCTCAACATGAATATTTTTCTATATATAAATTTGTTTAACATTTAAAAGACAAAAAAAAAAATAAAACAAATATACATGTTTACAAAAAGGCATGGGCTAAACACAGAGGATCTCTAAGGCAGTAAGAGGGGGTCATAAGGCTGAGTAATTAATGTGGATGGGCAGACTAGATAGACCATATAGTCTTTTTCTGCCTTCACATTTGTAGTACTGTTTGTTAGATTTGATCTTTTGCAGACCATTAAGAGAAGCCCCAACTGCCTGGCTGAGAAAGGACAAGTGGTCTTACCTGCTAATTTTCATTCCTGTAGTACCACAGATCAGTCCAGACTCCTGGGTTTTGTCACCATCTGCTGGCAGGGATGCAGACTAATGTGCCACATGCAACCCCTCAGTATTGACCTGTACCCAAGCCAAGATGAGATCTGAATATCAAAATGTAACATGCACTCCACACCCCCACAAACAGGAGGTTGGCAACTTGATTCAACTGAAAACTCTAATCCATAAAGAAGAAATATAAAACCAGCGTAGTAACCACCAATAACTCTGCAATCATACAAACATCCAAACAAGCAGAAGACTCTCCTTTCATAACACTGGGCAGGTCTTTGGACTGATCGGTGGTACTACAGGAAAGAAAATTAGTAGCTAAGAACCAATTTTCCTTTCCCAGATCAGTCCAGACTCCTGGGATGTACCTAAGCTCCCCTAAACTAAGTGGGACCCGAGAGTCCCGTTCGCAGAACACTCTTACCAAAGGTCTCTGATGGCGGAGCCCCAAAATCCAATCAATAATGCCTGGTGAAAATATGCAGCAATTTCCAAGTAGCTAGCCTGCAAAGCTCCTCAGGAGATACCTGCTGCACCTCACCCCAAGAGGCCACCTGAGTTCATGATGAGTGCGTCCTCAACCCTTCAGGCACTGGCTGACCCTTAGAAATGTATTTTGAATTAATTGCCTCCTTGAGCCAACGCACTATCATAGCCTTAGACACCCAACACCCCTTTTTCAGCCCATTCCAGAGAATGAAGAGGTGGGTCTGGTCTATGAAAACCATTCGTAACCTTCAGATATCGCTGCCGTCTGATTAACATGGAAAGATGAGACCAGTTTGGGCAGGAAGGAAAACACTGTATGCAACAACACTCCTGACTCCGAAATCTGAAGAAAAGGATCCCAACATCACAATGCCTGGATCTCCAAAATCCTCCTGGCCAAGCATATAGCTACCAGGAAAATCACCTTCAGAGGTGTCCTTTAAAGATGCCCTTCTGAGTGGCTCAAACGGAGCCTCACACAAACCTCCTAGCACTAAATTTATTCCAGGAAGGTCATGCCTTCCTCACTGGAGGTCACAAATTCTTTGCGCCTTGCAGGAAATGTAGGACATCCAGATGTGCCAACAAGAGCATGGCCCTGCAAAGTACCTCGGAGGCAGCTCAAAGCTGCCACCTGTACCTTAAGGGAGTTATAAGCCAATCCCTTGACTAAATCCTCCTGAAGAAAAGACAAACACTAAGGGAGGAGAAATAGCCTAGTGGTTAGAGCAGTGGACTATGAACCAGGAGACCAGGGATCAAGTCCAGCTGTCACGCCTTGTGACCTTGGGCAAGTCACTTTACCCTCCATTGCCTCAGGTACAAAAACTTAGCTTGTAAGCCCTCTGGGGAGAGAAAAATACCTAACCGGTGTGATATCTCAATTGAGATCAAAGGTCAGTATATAAATAAATAAAGATACCATAGCATCCAGAGACTGAACTCCATTGGCAAGACACCAGGAGTCAAAAAACTTCCAAACGTGCACATATATCAAAGATGTGGAGGATTGCCTGGCCTGCAACAACGTGGTAATGACCAAGGCAGGATAACCTCTCTTTTTCAGCCTTCTCTTTTCAAAAGCCAAGATACAAGACAAAAGTGCGCCACCTGATTTGAAAATACTGGACCTCGGTGGAGTTGATTCAATAGATGACCAAACGTTAGAGGCCCGTCTATGGCCACGTTCACCAGATCTGCGAACCATGGATGACGAGGCCACTCCGGAGCCACAAAAATCCCCTTGCCTGGATGTTTTTCTATCTGCCCTAATACCTTGTCCACTAGAGGCCACAGGGGAAACGCATACAGCAGAGCTCCCCGGGGCCACAGATGAACCAGAGCATTGACTCCCTCTGCCTCTTCCTCTTTTCTTCTGCTGACAAAACAGGAAGCCTTGGCATTCAGCTTGGTCACCATCAGGTCAGGATGCGAATCCCATTTCTAGCAAATGAGACCTATTGCACTGTCCAACTTCCCCTCCCCCGGGTCCAATGTCTTTCAGCTTAGAAAAGGCGCCTGAACATTGTCCACCCCGGCAATGTGAGAGGTAGCTCTTTGCTTCAAGTGCTGTTCTGCCCAGCAAAACAATAGCTGGGGCTCCTGAGCCACTGCTCAACGCTTGGTGCCCCCTGCCAATTGATGAACCCCACATTGTTGCACTGTCTGAGAAAACTGACTGATCGCTCGAGCAACCACAGCAGAAAGGCAAGTAATACGAGTCTGACCTCTCTGGTCTCTAATTGATTGATAGATCGGCCAGCTTCTTTCTTTGACCACTGGCCCTGCACCAACTGACCCTGAAAGGCTGGCATCGGTGGTGACCAACACCCAATCCGGAACCTTCAGTTCTACACCACGTTCTAGGTTTCTTCACTTGTAATTCGTTGTTTTACTTGTAAACCGGAGTGAAGGCCTCTAGCTAAACTTCGGTATATAAAAGCGTACAAATAAATAAATAAATGCATTAAAATCCAATTCTATATTCCCTCTGGCTTTTATGCCTGGCCGCTATTACAATTTAATGTTTGAATAACTGTTCTATATTTACACAGCACTACACAAATACATATAAAAGAAGGAACTATTTAACCGGTGCTATACTGTCGGCAGTAGAATAAGGGGACGTGGTCATGCTTTTCTATTGGCAGATGCCATTTTAGTAATTTTTTTTGCTACCCAGAAAAGGGTCAGGAACGTTGTGAGAAGGGGGTTTATCTACCTTTTTATTACCATTCAGTCTTTTCTGTTGCAGATGTAGCTCATACAGGAGAAATGCATTCTTCCATCTCCCCTCTCCCCCAGTGTCACCTGAGTTGGCCCCAATCCTTGTGTATGAGCTGCAGGTAAAGTGGGAATGCTTGTTTTTGAATAGTTTTACAGAGGTATTGTATCTGCTGACTTCCTTTTAAAAGTCAAACTGAAAAGGAACAAGAAGAAGATACTTAAAAAGAAGATACTTTATAAAGGAGAAGCACAGCACGTATTCTTTTTAATTTTGAAAAAAAATACAAGACATTTTTGGTTGTTTTATTTAGGCAGATTATAAACATTAACATCACAGTTCATATAATTCTGTTCTTTGGCAACCAGATAAATGGTATAGAAAGTGCAAAAAAATAAATGCAGCTCCGATTACAATCAAAATGAGGAGCGTGATTATAAACAGGGAAAAAAACAAAAAAAAAAACAGGATACATGAGGTGGTAGCTTAAAACACCTCCATAGTGAGCAGAAGCAAGCAGATCCTCCTCAAAGATGAGACTGCTGAGCTTGGTGGCTGTAAGGATAGGGATTATTTAAAAAAACACAGTTTAGCAAAAATACTTCTTTAAATAGGTTACATAGTCAAAACCTGCAGACTATAAAAGGATTCCTCTATTAGCCTATTATTCTGAATCCCCTAGCTACTCTCTGACATAGTGCCCTGCCTCCCATCCTACACAGTAGTGCACAAAGCAGTAGGGACCTGGATCGAAGCAAAATACCAGTCAAACAGTCCTTGACCAAATAAATATGAAGCAGGCCAGCTTGGTGTCCTAAAATTTATGGGTGTGGCTTCTTGCTTTAGCTAGGAAGCAAGACCCTTGCTCTCCTTGATCTACTACCCTGCACCAAGTGGTGTGCAGAATACGTTAAAAGGACTGTTTGAAGGTAGATCTGGTTTACATTAATTTATATGGAAGCAGAATAAAACCCATGCTGAGGTCATCTACCTCCTTTCCAAAAGGCCACACCAATAACCAGCTGCAAATGGCATTCACACCACCCTTGGTCTGCACTGGCGATAGCCCTGGGGAGCTAAAAGGCAATTTCTGCCCCGACCCTAAAGGGGACTGTGAGTTTAAAGCACCCAACACATATGGCTCAACCCAGCTCTCCCTAAACAAATGGAACGTGAGAACATGCAGAAAATTAGGTTGGCCTATGGCGTGGTTAAAAAGAAGTTTAAAAACTATACAAGTGTACATAAAAAGCTGAAATTCCTATGCTTTCTTAAAAACTCCAGCCTACCTTGCAGCCACTGCTAGTGGGCTTTTTAAATACAATTTTATTATAATACTTATTATAGGGGGATGGAGTTTATTTTGCTGCAGAGAGCTCATGCTCAGGCTGAAATCCTTCCTTCAATGCAAGTTTATTCTGCTATTACCTGGAAAACCTGTCCCTACATACAAACAATACTGCCCACTTGTTGGGGGACTTGATTCTCAGTGCACGGATCAGGACCGAAGAGGTAGGAGCCCAGACCCTCTTTCTCCTTTCGATGTTTGCTAGAGAATTTTCTCTCTTTAAAAAGAAGTGCTGTAGGTGAGTTCCTGCTGTAAAAAAAAAAAAAAAAAAAAGGCAGGGACTTTGTTCCCAGGGTCTCAAACAGCCTCCTCACTGCCACCATCAACCTTCCTGTGGCCACAGAGCAGCAGAGCAGTTCTTTGCCTATATTGCCTGAGCCGCCCTGGAGTTTGGGTGCAGTTTGCTTTTTTTTTTCTTGGCTGTGTCCCCTTATAGGAGTAATAGTGAGGGTCTCTGGCTGTTCCCAGGGTAATGGACAGCATGCTCCTGCCTGGGATTTTAAAGTCCTATTTCTGCTTGTACCGGATTCCTTCAGATTCTGTTCTGGGCAGGGTGCCCCTCCTAGCCTACTCCCCATCAGTGGGCAAGAGGGTACACTCTTCTTTCAGCTGTGTGGCAGCCCCCTAGGAAGACAAAGAAGAAAAAAAAAAACCAGAAAGAAAATGACTCACTGCATTTGTTTTCTGGTCCATTTCTCAGCCTGCCCAAATTTACCAGGCATGCAGGCACCAACTCTGGGTGGACAACGTCTCTCAGTATACTATGCCTAGTCCTGGAACAGCAACATGCAATCTTCACCATGCTTACAGAACGTTCAATCAGCCAAGCTGGTCCAGGCCCTCAGCAAGCTGGATTTTTTGCTCTTATAGCTAAAACCAGGGAACCTGTATGGTCAGGAGAGCTTCTGTATAGCATCAGCTTAAGAGAAATCTAAAAATAGGATTGCACAAGAATCTAATGTGCTTAATGGTGAATGCTCATAGCCTGCCTGTGAACATTTAATGCTCAGGTGCTTCTGACATCAGATGTTACTGCTGAGATTATGCACAATACACCCACTGACCCTCATGTTAACCATGGTACAGGTCACATCCCAACATAACTTGCGATGGGGAGATCGGAAGAACAACTGACAGAATATTTCATGCACAAGTCACTTTTCCCCCCAAAGTCTCTACGTCTGCATCAAGGCCTAATTCTAAAATGTTAAGCCTCTAGAAATTCACTGGGACCTGGGTGAATTTTAGGAAAATGATGATAAGAGTACTGAAAAGCAGGTTCTGGTACTTCCCAGATGTAGAACTGACCAGAGAAGGTGATTTTGTGAAGTTCATGTGAGCGTAGAGCAGCACTGCAATGTCATTGTTTCCAGCCTCCAGCGCGATGGACAGAGCAGTGCTTCCATCCTGAAACAAAAAAAAATATGGGTGTCAGAGGCAGCAGCCACACCATGATGCACATCAAAGGTAAGAGCAGTCACATGACACAAAGGTCAAAGTAATATCATGACTCTTGAGGTACCCGTCAAGGGCACAGCTTGATGCAGTTGCACAACTCACATTATCCGTCAGGGTGATGTCACAATCTGGCATGGCCAGGAGCAGGTTCACAATTCCTACATGTCCATGTTCACAGGCACACATTAGTGCCGTGGAGCCATCGTCATCCTGCAGGTTCACGTCAGCTGCACAGGTGAGCAGTGCCTTCACAACATCACTGCGCCCATGGCTGACAGCCAGCATCAGAGTAGTCTGACCTGCCTGGGAGGGAGAGAGAGAGGTGGGGGTGATTACCAGCACCAGAGTGGTCTGACCCTCCTCCTGAGAAGGGCAGGGATTTTGTGGCTTATCAAGAATCAGAGCAGTATGACTCACCTGTAAAGAGAGACAGACATGCATCACTAACCCATCAGCATCTATGTGATATTAGCAAAAGTATCTTAATAAAATATCAGGGGCTGCTGGACAAGATAGTATGCTCCCGCTCCCCTCATGTCCCTTAGCATTGCTACTTAGTGTCTGTATGCTGCATAAGGCAGGCACACTCCATAACAATCAATAGTTTTAAGTATATTTTTATGCCGAAGTGTAGAGATTTTCCCTCGTCCTGTAGTTCTGCTCATCCTCTCAACCCACTTTGCTCTGGTGGCTGGGATGTGGGAGGCTGACCTGGCTGGCTTTGGCGTTGACATTGCCGAGTTTCAGCAACTGCAGGACACTCTCCATGTCCCCTTCTGAGTGCAGTGCAGCCAGAGCTGTCAGCATGATTGGGGTGTATCCCGCCTTGTTCTGTCTGTCCACATCACAGAAGCCTGCAAAAGAAAAGGATGGCAGGGCTAAGGCAGGAATGGCCAGAGGACTGGATTATGCAGGCTGTGACCATTAAGAGCCATGGAAATCTAATTAATCAAATGTATGTCAGTGCAATTAAAATGGCTAATGTTTGCTTAGGTGTGTATGTATTGCTGGCTGTGTAACATAACATAGTAATGATGGCAGGAAAAGAACAAAATGGTCCATCCAGTCTGCCCAGCAAGTTTATGGTAATAACTGCTACTTTGTGTAGGTTATCCTCATGCACTTTGTTTCAAGGTGCTGCTTCTATGGGATGCCTGACAGCAGTTACAGTGCATGAACTGGGGATGGGAGGGAGAAAGAAAAAATGTTGGGGGAGTGTATATACAGGATTCAAAACATCAGCTGGGAGGGAGAAGAGAATTAGGGTGAACACCAGGATCCAGAGCAGGCAAAAGGTATGGGATACAAAAATCAATAGTGAGGCACTGTGAGAGAGTGCACAGACATCAGCAGGGGGTAGCAGGGGGAGAGAGAGGCACAGAACAGCTTTTACCCGTTTCGAGGAGTAGTCTGACTATGGGGAAGCTGGACTGCGAGACGGCATAGTGCAAGGCTGTGTTCCCGTTCCCGTCCGCCATGTTGATGATGAACTTCAGCAGCTGCGGGGACATGGCTCTGAAGATGGCCATGTGATGACAAACCACTTCTGGGTCAGCATCCTTGTGGCGCAGGACCTGCAGCCAGCCCTGTAGAACGGAGGCGTACGCTGATCTCTGTGGGAGAGAAAAACAAGCCTTCAGTCTAATGGGAACGTGCTCCCACAGCTTTAAAACCCTTAGTGGCTTCTTTAGATGAATAGGAATAGAACTACATAAGACTTTCCCCCCTTGTTCCTTCATCTCCCTGTTGAATGTAACTTTTTATTTCTCCTCCAGGAACTTATCCAAACCTTTTTTAAACCCAGCTACACTAGTTGCCTTAACCACATCCTCTGGCAATTAATTCCAGAGCTTAATTGTGCAGCGAGTGAAATAATTTTCTCCAATTTGTTTGAAATGTGCTTCTTGCTAATTTCATGGTGTGTCCACTAGTCCTCCAAAAGAGTAAATAATCGATTCACATTTACCCGTTCTAGTCCTTTCATGATTTTGTAGACTTCTATCATCTCCCCCCCTCAACAGTTTTTCCTCCAAGCTGAACAACCCTACCCTCTTTAGCCTTTCCTCATAGGGGAGCTGTTCCATCCCCTTTATCATTTTGGTCACCCTTCTCTGTACTTTCTCCAGTGCAATTATATCTTTTTCGAGATGCGGCGACCAGAATTGTACACAGTATTCAAGGTGCGGTCTCACCGTGGAGTGATACAGAGGCATTATGACATTTTCTGTTTTATTCACCATTACCTTCCTAATAATTCCCAACATTCTGTTTGCTTTTTTGACTGCTGCAGCACACTGAGCCGACGATTTCAATGTGTTATCCACTATGACACCTAGATCTCTTTCTTGGGTTGTAGCACCTAATATGGAACCTAACATCGTGTAACTTCTGCATAGGTTATTTTTCCCTATATGCATCACCTTGCACTTATCCACATTAAATTTCATCTGCCATTTGGATGCCCAATTTTCCAGTCTCACAAGGTCCTCCTGCAGTTTATCACAATCCGCTTGTGATTTAACTACTCTGAACAATTTTGTATCATCTGTAAATTTGATCTCCTCACTTGTCTTATTTCTTTCCAGATCATTTATAAATATATTGAAAAGGGTCCCAATACAGATCCCTGAGGCACTCCACTGTCCACTCCCTTCCACTGAGAAAATTGTCCATTTAATCCTACTCTCTGTTTCCTCTCTTTTAGCCAGTTTGCAATCCACGAGAGGACATCGCCACCTATCCCATGACTTTTTACTTTTCCTAGAAGCCTCTCATGAGGAACTTTGTCAAACGCCTTCTGAAAATCCAAGTATACTATATCTACCGGTTCACCTTTATCCACATGTTTATTAACTCCTTCAAAAAAGTGAAGCAGATCTGTGAGGCAAGACTTGCTCTGGGTAAAGCCATGCTGACTTTGTTCCATTAAACCATGTCTTTCTATATGTTCTGTGATTTTGATGTTTAGAACACTTTCCACTATTTTTCCTGGCACTGAAGTCAGGCTAACCGGTCTGTAGTTTCCCGGATCTCCCCTGGAGCCCTTTTTAAATATTGGGGTTACATTTGCTATCCTCCAGTCTTCAGGTACAATGGATGATTTTAATGATAGGTTACAAATTTTTACTAATAGGTCTGAAATTTCATTTTTTAGTTCCTTCAGAACCCTGGGGTGTATACCATCTGGTCCAGGTGATTTACTACTCTTCAGTTTGTCACTCTGGCCTACTACAAAGGAGGAAATTAGTAAATAAAATCATTTGCAATTTGACTTTTTGTACTCTCATAGGTGCTCTGTGACCCAACTGCTCAGAGCTCAGCACCCTAGTGTGCCCTGCTGCTGCCAGGAAGAGTGCAATCTTTTATCTCAGTTTCTAAAAGGACCTCACACCTGTGGACCTAAAGACTGATTCAGTGATGGCCTCTGCATACAGACTGCCATCTTTTCACACCTCAATTTCCTGTGCAGTTAATGCATCACTTCCTTTTTCAGAATTCATTAAAAAAAAAACAACAATCTTTAATTGAGCCACAGCAGGGCAGATGCAACAATAATTAGCTACTGACACAGCAAAATTCCAGAGATGTAAAGAGAAAAAAAAAAAAAGCAGCAATTTCTGGCCAGATAAGAGATGCATGCTGCTCTCTCTCTTTATCAGAGCCAGGCCTGTATGGGGAGCCTTTGTAGACATGCACATGACACGGATTGTTCATTACCCATACCATCTCTGCGTCCGTCAGAGTGTCAGGGTTCTCCAGATACTTCTGAAGAGACACACAGGCCGACAGCAAGTCTTTGCCGACCTCCACCCTACAGAGACAGAGAGACAGGAAGGAAAAAAAGTGTGCGTGACGGGAGCAAGAGAGAGATCAGTTACTAGGAATCTAACTAGATAGGCACACAGCACTGATAAGCTGTCTTTGATAAGTATTCTGCAATAGCAGGAGTCAGGGCAGTTGCTGAGAAGGGTAGAGCTCCTTCCAGCTATGCTGTCCTTGGCCCACGTGGTCTCCCTGGGTTGTTGTAAAACAGAGTCTGGGACATCTTGTAAAGATACTGATCTGTCCATGCTGAATATTGGAACTTCATGAGATTGAAGTAGGGAAGAGGGGGGCAATAACTACTGTACTCTTCCTCCAGTTCATATAGCCCTCCTCCTACTTACTGCTGGGAATGTGACACGTTCAATAGATCCACCAAGAGATTTCTCATCAGGTGGGGGGCACGCATTACACTCTGCTCCTGGATCTTACCGCTTCGGCCCTTCTTCACATTCCTTTCCACGTGGACTTTCTGCTGCTGGGGATGCACATGATACAGATGGGGTTGCTGCTGCAGCCACAGGGGATAGGGATGCTGGTGATGAGGAGGATACGGACGGTGTGGCTGACAGAGATGAAGGTGTTCCTGCCATTCTTGCCTCCTCTTTGCCAAGACCCGGGGCATCTGTCCTCAGAATCTGGGACTGGTTCTCACCAGTTTCCACGGGCACCAGCAGGAGGCCCTCGCAGGCCTCATGGTACTCGCTCTCCGTGCTCTCATTGTCCGAAACGTTCTCCGCTGTCCCAGAGTCCTCGGAAGAATTGGACTCGTACCTGGAGAGGAAAGGATGGGGTGAGCTGGCTGCTAATATCATAGTGTCTCTAGAAAGTGGTCTCCTTTAGGGCTGGCCTCACAGATTTGCTACTGTAGTACTAGAGGCCAGGGGTTTGGTGAGGAGTACTGAGCCTATGCTAATACCAAAGCAACTGATTTGACAGTAAATTTCTAATTCTAATTGAAAGGCATTCTGGGCAAATGTACTCCTCTATTCGTAAGAACAGGGCTGTAAGTCATAGATGGTTTGAAGCTAGGCCTGGCTATGACCTGGGCCTATTCAGCACTTCTGTCCTTCCAAGAAGCAGTAGGAGGTCAGTTGCTGAGGCCACATTTTAAAGAAGAGGGATCTTGGGAGACCCCCCCCCCCCCCCCACCCACACATCAACCCTACTCCAGACTCAGAACAGAAATCTGTTTCCAGCCCAAGATGGCCATCTTCTCATTAGAGATACAAATCTGTTTATCTGGTGGGATTACGCACAGGGTAGACTGTCACAAGCCGGCCTTCCAGTAATGCAGTTTATGGGAATTTGCAACATATTAGCAATCCAGTTAGCTAGTTCTGGCTTGCTGCTTCTATGATCACATGTGCACATGGAACACCACATGTCATAAATCGGGAACACTCACCCTCCATTCACCCCCACAAACTGCAGACTCTTTCTGGTGGCAGGGGAATCACCACTGTCCTCCATCTTCTTCATGATGGATTTGATAGCTGCCTGGGATGAGGCTGCAGTGCAAGAACAGTATTAGGACCATTCAAATGTTCCTACACGACGTGCAGTGCTGCAAGAGAACCAGAGGCTGGGGCATCTGGGGGAGACGCTGCCAGTGACACCACAGCTAAGCTAGCAGGCACTTGAAGGAACTCTGAGACAGAAAACCATGTCACAGTTGGGTAAGGTACGTGCTTAAGTCTAGCAGTAGCCAAGTAGGACATCACTTCTCAAAAAGATTCCCTAGAAAGGCTGCTGCTGACGGCTCTGTCTAGGTCAGGTGCCAAAAATCCCTTGTTTAGCCATCAGTTTCAGTAAAACCTTTGGGGCTTGTCGCCCCCCGCCCAAAAGCGACTCTCGTCGCTTATAGAGAACACAGATAGAGTCGGCATGGATAGGGGAACACTAGTGGATTATGTCTTGCCTTTCCTTTCACCAGTCTTTTTCAAATAAAACATTAATAACTGAAATGGAAGCAACCAAGAGATTGGGGTTCAAATCCTTTTTCTTCCACTAACATACCTTATGACCTAGGGCAAGTCACTTTCTGGTTGCCTTTCAGACTGTATGCTTTTTGGGTCAGAGACTTATACCTTTGCCTAGTTTTGGGTGCTCGGTAATCTGAATTTTAGATTTAATTACAAATCTAAATGCAAGGTGAGTTACAACTTCAGGTTTAATTAGTAGGTCCTAGTACTAGCAATTAATAGGTGCTCAAGTGATGTCTCTTATGGTAGAGAAGTTTAGTGGTATCAGGTGGGTGGATGTAAGTGATACCACCTGCTGGAGTACATACTTGCTCCTCTTTCCCTTCTCACCCAGTTCATCCTGTGGGGTGGCAGCCTCCCTTGTCGCATCTGCTGTGGCGGCTTCTTGCAACGCGGCCTTTGCAGTCTGCGAGGCAGCTGACTCCACAACCGCTCTGGTCATTTCCCACTCAGGCAGAGCCTCTGGAGGAGCTGCAGCCAGAACAGGCAAGTCATAGCATTAATGCACATGGAAATAGTCACAGTGCTGGAGGCTCTTAAAAACTGCATGCCTATGAAGATGAGGCAGCAGCGGCCATGTTTGGGAGAGCAACAAAAATCACAGACAGATTAACACTGTTATACACAATTACTGCACACAGTATGAGAGATGTCATTTCTGCATGGGACAATGTTAGGCTCCTCCCCACTAGACAACTGTAAAGGCTGAGGGACTATGAGCCGAAAAGTGCAATAGTAGGTTAGATGGCCAGGACTTGTACTACCCACTCCTCCCCCTGCCAGCAACCTCAAATATCTCATTCCTGGCCCAGAAGATGATTTTCCACCAGCTCACTTTGTTTCCCACTGCATCACAGACAGCATGGCCTGTCAGTAATCTGGGCAAGCTAGCGGACCCTTTGATCTCCCATAGAGGAACCTCCAGCTTCCCCTCCTCCTCTTTCTCCCTCTCCCACCCCCACTCGCTGTTTCAAGCTGTTCCTTGTCTCCTTCTGCACTCCGTCAGCAAAGTTTTCTTTTTAAATGATTTTAAGTAACAAAAAGACTTGTTTTTAGGAGGTAATTGTGGTAACACCCAAGATACCGCAGCAGTCAGGGTGAGAGATGGATGGAATCTGGACAGATCCCACAGCTTTCCCACAACTAAGGATCTTCTGTGCTTATCCCAGGCTCTCTTGAATTCAAATAATGGTTTTAGATCTACCATTCCCATAGGGGACCGATCCATGCATCTGTCACAGAGCTAATGACTTTGAACCCGCTGCAGTTGACGCTTTCTGAAGCTATGAGGTAATCAACTGGGTGATCAGAACAGGGCTGGCTTAATCATTAGGCAAACTCGGCGACTGCCTAGGGTGGCAGCAGGGGAGGGGGGTGCCAAAGAAAAGCTGCACTCACAGCAAAACAGTAGTGCTGTTTTAGTATGGCAGGTTTGTCTTTTTTTGCAGGGTCCTGTGTTACTTAAAGTATCTGGTAATGGAGAAAGGGAGTTTGTCACTGCTGCTGAGGTGGACACCAGAATCTGTTTTGTTTTGTATAGCGAACATTCTAGTTCAGCCAAGCCAGCCATTTCAGAAATTACCTTTAGCTATGATGATATGAATTTCTTTTCATTTATAAAATGTATGTATTCCTTGATTTTATTTATAGTCCACCTACACAAATCAGAGGTGACACATTCATCAGATACTAAAATATATTTCAGAAATCATGTCAAACATTTAAAAAGTCTAATGGGCAATTATGTATTTTTACAGATCATTCTGGGAGGGGTAGTAGTGAGGTGATTGGCCTGAGGTCCTGAAAGTTAATTGAGGGGGGGGATGGGTCACAAGGCTGAAGGTTTACCTGAGATACCTGTTAATATTGCACCAGCCCTGGATCAGGCAAACTGCTGAGTCATAAAGCACCATGGGTTGAGAGGCTGCAATTTTATTTCTCTACACAGAGCTCTAAATACAATTTAACCTCTGCATATGGGGTAGGAAAGCAGAAAGAGTGCTCTAAATGGACACTTGCCTTACTAGCACAAGGGTACTGGATCTCATTAAGCCAGAAAAGATATAACATAACCAAAACTGAAAACATAGAGGGGCTAAAGCCAATTACTGTAGCTAAACCACTTCATACAAAAAAATTCCACTTTAAAATGATAGAACATGGATTCTCAGGGCCATCTTCGAGTCACAAAACAGGTGGTTTCTCAAGTGACCAACATCTGCAGATTCTCTTAGGCCAAACATATGCAAACTTATGCAATACACATTCACCATGAAGAGAACATGTGCATTAGAATATAAGAACATGCCATACTGGGTCAGACCAAGGGTCCATCAAGCCCAGCATCCTGTTTCCAACAGAGGCCAATCCAGGCCATAAGAACCTGGCAAGGACCCAAAAACTAAGTCTATTCCATGTTACAGTTGCTAGTAATAGCAGTGGCTATTATCTAAGTCAACTTAATTAACAGCAGGTAATGGACTTCTCCTCCAAGAACTTATCCAATCCTTTTTTAAACCCAGCTACACTAACTGCACTAACCACATCCTCTGGCAACAAATTCCAGAGTTTAATTGTGCATTGAGTGAAAAATAACTTTCTCTGATTAGTTTTAAATGTGCTACTTGCTAACTTCATGGAGTGCTCCCTAGTCTTTCTATTATCCGAAAGAGTAAAAAACCGATTCACATCTACCCGTTCTAGACCTCTCATTCTGAAGGCAAGGGTGCAGGAGAGAGTAGGAAGCAGAATCACTCTGGTAGAAGACCTGGCCATTGCTGACCATATTCACTGGGACTGTGGTGGCATGTGGCTGATCTCGTACTGGAGAGCAAAAGAGAGGCAAGTTAAGAGTAGTCTGGGATGCCAATACCAAAAAAATGCTCAAGATCTGGAAACCTGAGGGCAGAAGATGGCACCTGATAACTAGGTCTTTTGTGGGAAAGGGGGCTGTATGTATTAAAACTGTGGACACACAGCAAGACCGCTTAGACTGTTCTATCAAATCAGCAATGATATCACCTCACTTAGAACACTACCTAATGCAACATAAATTGTTACAGTATTTAACATTTAGTGTGGGGTAACAGCAACTTTTATTTCTTCAATGATTATCTTATTCACATAAATCAAATTATCTTACAAACCTATAATATATATCACACTATTGCATCTCTATTATTTCTATCAAAGACCCAATATACATCTTATTCATTAGAGATGCATTAGTGTGATAAACGGTTTTGTATGATAATTTGATTTATGTGAATTTGATAATCACTGAAGAAATAAAGTTGCTATTACAGTATTTAACATTTAGTGTGGGGGAACAATTTCTGTTGCATAGGTACTGCTCTAAGTGAGGTGATATCATTAAGAACTGTGGAACCAAAATTAAATTGTCAAAAAACTGCACTTAATTTTCAAAACATCTCACCACCAAATCACTTGGACAAGGAGTAACACAATAATTGAACAAAAAAACACAAACCACAACCAATAGGCCAACATCAGGCAGCATGTTGCCAGTAAAGAGAAGATAGGAAAGGACTCTTTGCCTCTTTCGCTATAAAAGGTTTGTTTTCATTTTATTTCGTGTATACGAGTTGTTTACAAATTTAAGCACATAACCCAGTGCTCACGTTACGTATCATCACTATTTCATTTTACTCGATTTCAAAGATTTCTGATATACTTCCAGTAATTACAATCCCCACCAATGGGGCTCCAGCTTCCACCCATCAATGCCCTAAAAGGATTTATTTATACCGCCTATACAAAGGTTTTGTTAAGATCTAAGCGGTTTACAATAAAATAAGAAAATACTAAATTCAAAAGGCGGAAAGAAAGAAGTCTAAAGGAGAATAAAATGCAAAAACATAATAAGGTAAAGCCATAGGATACAAAAACATGAAGTGATAAAAACATTAAAATGAGTTGGATTAAAAAAGGGATCTCTCAAAAAGTAAAATACAGTGTAAAGATTCAGTTCTCATACCTTGACAAAGGGCCATGTCTCCTTTACTGCTGCCTGCACTCTCCTCTCCATGGCTTGTGATGCTGATTTTCTTCACCACATGGTGAAAGAGACTTGTGGTGGGACTGGCATGGAGTGGGAATGATGTCTGTATCACCTCATCAGTCCTGTACACTGTATATGGTGTTTCTGTGAGATGGTGAGTGGCTACCTCAGCCTCCGATGGGTCTCTCGCTGTCAATGCCTTTAGGCTAGCATAGGACTCCTTGTTCTCCAGGCTCTGAGCCCGCTGGGGCTTGTGGTCTACCCCTGTGGCAGTGCTTGCTGCAATTTCAGGTTCCTTACGAATTTGGACAACTCTCACAGTGTCCACTTTAATAGGGACCTCTTGATGCTTCCATAAGTCACCCATGGAATGTTCTGTTGTGCATACCGGCACTCCAATAGTCCTGTCCACACTAGGGTGTTGCCAACTGGACATTTGGAGCCCAATGTCAACAACCTCCCTACTCTGTCGTTTTTCTTGCCCTTCCGCATCTGTCATGCTGCTAGCATCTGCTACTGGTGGCTTGCTAACCTTCTCACTGTCCTTTGTCTCCATCACTTGCTGCTCCAATCTCTGCTGAGCTGCTTGGAGCTCACTCAGCGCCTTTCTCAGCTGCTTTTCCAGCACCGCTATCTTGGCTGAGAGTGCATGGATGACTTGCCGCTGCTTGTCCACCTCCACCTGGGTCCCCAGGGATGAGATTCCCAAGTCCTGCTCTTTGACTAAGACTCCTCTGCTGCTCATCTCTGGTGGACTTCCTGAGGCCACGTCTACCTTTTCTGTTTCACTCTTTCCAGTCGTTGGACTTTCTTCTGTACCAATGCCTGCTGACTTAGCTTCTTTCTTCTGAACTTGCTGGGTGACTTGGACTCTAGATCTTTCCTGGTCACTTCCTGGTCCTGATGTTGTTGGCGAGAGCACCTCATTCCCTCCACGATCATTGTCTTCTTCTGGTATGTCAATGTACAACTCTCCCCTAGATCTGCTCTTCCCCAGGTGCCCCAGGAACTTCTGGCTCTTCAGCTGTACACCGAGTTGGCGTTTCTCCTCTTGAAGGACAGAAATTTTCACCTGCAACACGGGGATCATCTTCACCTGCTCCTCCAACTGCCGCAACTTCTTCAGGGCCACTGCCATCTGCTCACGGACATGCTGCAGATGTACCGGAGTTGGGGACACTGGGGTGGACAACCCAGAGCTGAGAGGGGTGAACTGGCCTGGAGCTCCAGGCTGGGAGCCATTATGGGAAGACAACTTGGAAAAAGATTGATTCAGGCCAGCCCCCACTAGGGAGCTTGTTGACCCTGACCGACTGCCCTGCAAGCTTCCTAAATTTGTAATCTTTGACTTGCTACTGTCCCCAGAGTCTACGTGATCTTCCTCCAGCTTCTTTTTGGCATCAAGGAGGGTCTTCTCCACTCTCGCATTGAAGCCTCCCATAAGGGGAGCTCTGTTCTCCAGCCCATAGGCTGGGTAGAAGCCCTTCCCACAGTACGAGAAGGAGGACTGCCTGCTGTCCACGCTGGCATTGGAGCAAAGGGACTCCGTTGACGTCCACCAAGAGCCTGTATAGCCATAGCCCCTAGGGAGGGAGCTGTACCGTGGCCTCCGATGAACGGGGATCCGTTTGATGGTGTGTCCCTTCTCAATGTCGTCCACATACTTCAGGAAGTCCAGGTCCAAGCGGTAGCCATAGGGAGTCTCCACTGAGTAGGGCAGATCCTGCTCTTTCCCTCTGAAGGCTGAGGGAGATGTAGGGTTGGATTTTCCTGAAAAGCACAAGCAGTAGATGTCAGGTTGTGCAGTGAGGTGCGACTGGTACAGATCTAAGGAACAGGAATTAAAGGGACAATGGATTTGGTACAGAAAGGGGCAGTAGGGTCAGGGGATGTTTTTTTTTAGTTTGTATTTCCTATGTAATACAATTTTTATTTTAGCTGCCACTCATTTGCAGTTTTTGGTTTTGGCTTTTTCTCCTCTGTCTTGTTATTTTGGGCAGGACACTCTTTCTTCCCCCCATGCCTTCACCAGCATCACCATCATCCCCCCTTTGGCTGGACTTCTTCTTGGCTCCTACAGTTCTGAGCTTAGCCTACTCTGGCCCTGGCTTGAACTTTCAGCCCTGAATTTTCCAGCCTGCAATTCCACTAGGTGACATTACAGAAACTTTGAAGGAGGAATGGAGAGAGACACATACCTGGGAAGGCTGATTCCATGTGCAGAACCTGGGCCATTTTGACTTTTCACCTTCTTTTCTCCAAATCCAGGAGAAAGTAGCAAAGGTCTCAGTAA
Organism: Rhinatrema bivittatum; assembly: GCF_901001135.1. Lineage (NCBI taxonomy): Eukaryota > Metazoa > Chordata > Amphibia > Gymnophiona > Rhinatrematidae > Rhinatrema > Rhinatrema bivittatum. The sequence continues at coordinate 41,523,988 of NC_042633.1, forward strand.
CAGAGAGCCTAACTGGAGTTAGGAGACAAAAAGGAGGACAGCATTAAGGCTCAGTATTGTGGGACAAAGCGCAGAAACTTTTTCCCCACCCCCAACATGATATTCTGACACCAGGAAGCAGGACCGCTCCTTTATTCAAAAAAGGTTTCATCCAGCCAAGAGCTCGTTTGCTTTCTCTTGAGGGAGACAGGGGGTGGGGGTCACAAGAGCCTCACATGCTCAGAACGTTAAGACTCCATTTAACAAGCAGTGGGCAGTGCTCCAGGAGATTTTGCACACGGAGAGCAGCAGAAGCATGCAGCATGGGCATGCTTCAAATGTATCTCTCCAGCCAACACATTAAACGCTCTGCTCCTCGCACGCCCATATTGGTGCCTTGAAGCCAGCAAATTCACAAACCATCCCTGACCCCTAATCAGAAACAGCTAATCCCAGGGGTGCCTGGGCCATGGGACTGCTCCCAAACTCCATGTCACAAGGGTCTGGTTAGGTCAGGCCTGGTTGTTCCCCCACAGCATCTGTGGACCAGTAGTCCAGAAGGTCCGTGCATACAATAAAATAAAGGGGAGAGGTAAAACCAGGACTGACTCTGCCTCTTCTTGGTGATCTGCAGCTTTCTGAGAGCCCTAGGGAGCAGTTGCTACAGAGGCAGATGGAAAATAAAAAAAAAAACCCCCATGCATCAGGTTGTCATAGGACTGGTACCGTGTACGTTTCAAAGCAAGGCACTGTGGATGGCGTGAGGTCTTTGGCAGCTCTCAGGGGGATACACGGCAGAAAGATGACCTCAGCCTGCCTTTGGGCATCACACATCCTAATCAACAACCAGCAGGTTCTCGCCAAAACCATGCAACTAGTTATGAGCTGTTACTGTGATACCCAGGCCCAGCTTAATACCCTACCAGAATACACAGCTGCAGTGTGTAGCCTTGAACGTAGCAGCACAAAGTGAACGACACCAAAATGAGCGGTTTAGTCACATCAACGGTGCAAGTTAAATACACTCTGTAAGTCGCTGGAAAAAGAAATCCTCTTGCACACAGGAATGCAAGTTCACATTCTATTCAAGGCATCCAGTACAGGTCTAATTAACTGCCTTTTTTTTTTTCACAAAATATCCCTTTGCAGCATAGAAAGAAGCTGCAGACTGGAAATAAACGGTGCCCTAATGACTGTTATCTGCTCGGAATTAATCTTTATATACTTCTTGTTGCTTCATAATTTATCGATTCCAGCAATGTATACTTTGTTTTTTTCTTTTCATTATTGTCTTGATAATTTGAAATTAAGAAAAAAATAGCATCAAAGCTTTCAAAAATCCCCTGAAGATGAAAGCGCCAATATCATATTTTGGGGGGGGGGGACACGGACAAAGACCAGGTGGAAGAATCCTCGGCGTTGAAGAGCATACAAACCATTATTTTTTTTTTATCACAGCAGGACAGGGACAATTGGGAAGGGGGGAGATCTGTTTATGAACATGCACGTGGAGGGATGTCCCTGTGTGTGTGGCAGGAGTGCTTTAGTCTCTTACCTTGGGTAACTCCTGCCTCTGACATTGCTCTGCGCTTCTGGATTACCATCAATCCTACATTACTCTGAAATAAAGTGCTTCTCTCAGCCATTCCCACAACTGCCAGCACACTGCAGTCCCTGATGAGCAGATTACAGGACAGTTACCGGACTTGGGGAACCAGTGGCATGAAGTCAGGCATATTCCAAGGCTAGGTGATTGCCTTGTGCTTTGGCTTCTGATTACAGCGCTATTCAGGGTTTGGGATTTGGGGGTGCCCCGTAATGAGAGGAGATGCGTTTGAATGGGTGGGGGTCCTGCCCATTGTGACAGTGGCTTTTCCTTGGTGATCAAGTGACTAGATTAGTTTACCACTCTTCTACCCTATACCATGGTAATGTAGTGTATAAGGCCAATTGGCCCACTCAGTCTGACCAGTTGTCTTCCTTTGATTCTCTATAAATTCCCATATTTAAACCAACATCAGCTGCCCAGCCCTCATGTCTCTTACCCAACCTCTCAACCCTGTTCCTGGTGGCCTTTCTATATGCACTGCTGGGGAGAGGAGGTGGTAATGCATTAGGGGTGACTCTTTGACAACCCCAGCCTTATCAGGGGATAAATGGAAACCAGCTCTGCCCAGTCAGCACTAAATTCACTAAGATTAAACCCCTCCACCCCCAAAAGGGATAATAAATAGATGTCCCCATGTCCTCTGCAGCATCCTTCTAGAGCCCCAGCTTCCATTATCCCCACCCTCACCTACCACAGTCTGTCAGGGCAAGATCAAAGCTCTGACGAGGCAGGAAGGGAAGGCAGCTCAGGAAAAAAACAAATTATAAAAAATACAGGTCAACAAAACCAGGAAACAGCTCAGGGCCTTATTAGGGAAACACAGGAGCCAGTGGGGGGGAGTTGCACTGCTAGCAGCCTTGCCGTGGAGGACTTTCACCATAATAACTTTGTAGTTCTAGATCGCATTGCCAATGTTTAGCTCAAGACAGTTTAGAGCATGCCTAGAAGAGCTTGCAATCTAAGCGAGTACTTGATAAACTGACTTGCCCAAGGTCAAAAAGGAATGTCAGTGGGAGAACCGGAATTTGAAACCTGGGTTCTCCGACTTGTGGCTCTCACTGCTGTAACCACCAGACTGTTCCTTGGTGCTGGCAGCCCCGGAGCAGAAACCCATTATTCCAGGGTTGTCAGCACCATGAAGGCCAAAACCAGGGAAAGATACTTCCAGGGCCACACAATAAATCCCCCCACCATGACATAAGCTCTCATCTCTGCCTGACTCTCTCGCTCTCCAGTGGGGGGGATAACTAAGAGAAACAGGATGGGACGATAGCCTCGTTCCCTGGAGTGAGGACAAAGATGAGTCCAGAGCAGCATTACAAGGCACCAAGAGGCCATTACTGAAACGCTATTTAGCTAGGTAAGTAGGACTTATCTGGTTACGTGGTGGCTGCTGAATATATCCGGCTCTGTTCAGCAGCAGCTGCTTATCTGGATAAGTCATTTATCCAGCTAAAGTAGATAACCGGACAGTTAATGGGCGGCTCGGAGCAGGGCTACTTATTTGGTTATGTTAACCGGATAAGTGCCTATATTCAGCCTTTTTTGGTTAAATTAAGCAAATAAGTTAAACCTGCCCAATAGCAGGTCTAAAATTATCCAGATAGAACTTATCCAGATAACCAGAACTTATCCGGTTCTATTCAGCAGCATAGCCATGCACTTGAATACCCCTTCTAAGTTGTCCGGATAACATTTCTGGATATCTTTGAATATTGGGCTCCAAATGTATCAGGATGGGAGTCTGACAAAGAAAGGAGCAGAATGCAGACCTCCGCCAGCCCTGGGGGAATGGCACTGTCCCCGTGTGTCTGTGACTCTGAGACTAGTGCAGCCACACAAATGCAGCCAAAGCCTTCACAGACTTCAAAGGCGAGAGGGAGGGAAACCTAGAATGAAAACAGAGACAGACTGCCATTTCAGAGGAGAAAGGGTTCAGGCCAGGGTCAGAAATCTCTTGCATCCGCCTCCTCTTTCTGTTTTTCTTGAGACGTTTCGGAAGTAGAACCGCAAAATAATCTGAAAATCTGGAGCTGCAGCATAGTAGAAAGGTTTCAGCTTAGGAGGCCAGACCACTGGACCCAATCTATCTAGCTGAAAGGGAGGTCACTAGGGCTCTCTCCATCCTCCTGGTGCTCAGAGGCCTCTCCAGATAAAAAAAAACATTTGATTCACCCTGAAGGACAAGCAGGAGGGAAAAAAAAAACCAAAAAAAAACAGGCCCTTTCCCTATATGGAAGCAATTTTCTCTAAAAATAAACAGTTTTGCAGGCTGTTGGATGGGAACTTCCTGCAGCAGGCAGCAAAGAACTTGGCTAGTTCCCCTGCTACACCCAGTCCATGGGGAAGGAGGGAATGTACGGGGCTGGGGCTGGTAACCAGAAACAAATGCTGGAGGAGGAAAAAAAAAAAAATAATCCCAGCAACATCCAACTCAAAACATACAACAAAAAAACAAGAAAAGGCAGACAAATCCAAGAGACAGATTAGTCAGCTGGGAGGTGACTGCAGGGCTGAGAGGCCTGGGGTCTGCTCCTCAACCAAGCAAAAAAAGAAGCTGGAGCTGTTCAGAGGGAGGCTGCAGAGGAAGCTGCATCCTGATCTCGGCCACAGGTGGAGGGACCATAGCCCTTGGGTGGGGCTGATGGCTTGTGAGCCACAACACCTAACATGTGTTCTTAGCTGCCCCAAGCCACAACCCTACACATGCTTTTCAGGGCTTGCCCAAGGCTCCATGGGAATCTCTCAAAGACTGGTCAAGTGATGTTTAACCTCAATTTTCCAAATCCAGGGAGGACGACTCTTTTTAACAAGGGTCTCCTTAACCTTAGGGTCACACCACTGGCAAGCATAGACAGACAGCTGCAAGGACCAGGCATGAATAAAGGGTGCCTTGGACCACACGTGAGCCTTGCCTATCCCCCCTCTCCCCCCACACATCCCATTCATATGGGAATACTGTTTACCCTTACCTTTAAATCTGACCCTGTATGGGCTCCTCTAGGCTTGGGCCCTGGGAGACTGCCCTATCTGTACCCCCAACCTTTCCTTTAATCCATCACTGCTAAGCAGTGAAGCACAAGGTGCAAGCATGGGGGGTAACTTGCTGATGCGGCTGTTACTACCCTGATGCTTTTGATGCAACACTGCTCTCTGCTTCAACGGCAAGAGGTAACAGGGAACTGGACTCAGACAGTAACCAAAAAAGGGTCCCGACTTTTACAGTCTGGGGAACTGATAAGATTCAGGGTGATCTGTATGGTGCGGCAATGCTACCAGAAGCTTGTTGGGCAGACTGGATGGACTGTTTGGCCATATCACCGAACTTGCACTCTTATTTTATTTCTGGCCTTTCATGGAAACATAGAAATGACGGCAGAAAAGGACCAGACAAGAATTAAACCGCAACTTCCTCCTGATCCCAGGGGCATCTGCACTTAAGGTATTTTCAGCAGCAGGTACCATACCTGGAGTTTGTATGTGTGTGATGTTAACCTTTTCCTGTCTGCCCATGCTGCCCTGTGGGTCACAGGTGCTCAGAAGCAATAGACATTTTGCATCTACCTATTTTGACATTCTTCTTCTCTCCTCCCCATCCACACATCTATTTTTCCACCACTGCAGCAGATTCTACAAAGTCCCTCATGAGAGGCTTCTAAGAAACTAAAAAAAGGTTTGGATAAGTTTCTGGAGAAGACTATAAACTCCTATTAATCAATAAGGAATAAGCACTGCTTGTTGCCGGCATTAGTGGTATGGGATGTATTTAATGTTCAGGTACTTGCCAGGCACTTGTAGCCTGGATTGGCCACTGTTGGAAACAGGGTGCTGGGCTTGATGGACCCTCAGTCTGACCCAGTATGGCATCTCTTATGTACAAAGTTTCTGCTGCTGGATTGCGAGTATGTCACAGGAACCCTCCATTCCTCCAGAGTCATTCCCTGGGACATACTATAGGAACATTTCATCTGTCTGCAAAGTCCCTGGACAGCAACAGGAGGCCTTCCCCCTACCTCAGACTAGTGCCCCTCAAGACCTGTAGCTTTGCTGACCTGGGCCCATGGCCCTCCCTTCTGCAGCTGTCCCACAGCCCCTCTTGCCAGCAGAAGGTTACTTTTAGCTTGAGGGTTGGTGGTCAGTGAACCATTGCAGATCATAAAAGATTCTCACTTTTTGAAGGGGCATTGTGAGTTCTGGGGCAGTTTACCCACATTGAGTTTACAAGATAACCCCCCCGTGTTCTGGAAGCTTGAGCTGCAGAAGTACCTACCCTCCGTCTCACTGGGATGCAGTGTGAGATTGGTGGTAGCAGTGGGATTGGAACCTGGATCTGCAGAGGTCACAACACTGGGTTTTCAGCACTCGGCTTCACACCTAGCTCTATCAGAACGATAAGGTGCTACCAGAGACCCAGAGGCACATGAACAAAACCTGTTAACAAGTATTCCACTGCTCTTTACTGCTTTTTCTGCACAGAAAACGATAAACTAAACCAAGGTATTATAGCAGCAGAGAGATACTCTCACAGCAGACGGAGAATTAATTGGGCCAGCAAGTAGCCAATCATAGGCGATTTGACTACCATCCTGCCACTGGCTATCCATGTCCCCTGGATGTGTGTCCGAGCAGCAACTACACAAGGATGGCGCCGGGCGTGCACAGCTGGAGCCATGAGGTCACCAGCGAGATTGCTCAGAGCTGAAGCTCCAGGACTATTATTAGCAAGATGTGTGTGCTGGAGCTGGAATGTCAGCAAAAGATACAAAGAGCCCTTTATAAGATCAGGGCTCCCTCAGCGGGAAGAGAGAGGGGCTAGAAAAAGGCACGCGCGCTAGAAAGACTTGGGGGTGGGGGTAGGAAGCAGAATGAACATCAGCAGATATGCAGGGAAAAGCCATCTCCAACATACACAGCCAGGAGAGTGGAGGAGAAGGGGGCAGGGAAGCAGATACAAACACCACAAGTCTACATGCAAGATTTCCAATGCTCAGGCATCGCCCTGGGATCACATGTGCACACAAGACCTGGGTTTCTTAAGTTATTTCCAGCCAGAAAAATTCTGCTGCATGTCACCTGATCAGCTATCAACCAGCCCCACACCTCCCTTCCCACTACCACTGGACCACGTTTTATGATTCACTTATATTTCCTGGTAATGTCATCATTCTGTTCTGACCTGAGGGAGGGAATATTAGCACTCCAAAGCTTGTCAGGAAATTTATTAAGGGGGGGGGGGGGGGGGAGGTAGTTGGCCAGGTCTCTGCGTGACCCTGGGGAATGTGAGGGAGGAGTCAGCAGGGTGGGCACCAGGGCTGGATTTAGGCAGAGGCAACATAGGCAAGGGTTTGGGTGCCAAATTCTGAAGGCACTCAAAAACTGAGACTCTCCCTGCTGCATTATGATTTCTAGGGGCAAAACATTCTACCCCCCTTCCGTTCTCTGTCTATGGTCACCATAATCTTAAATCTGACCCTGGAGGGCGCACACAGCTGCAGTGAAAACATCTGGATCCAAAACACTCTTCTCCCTCTGCAAAACACCCTTGGGTGTTCATTCCTGAGGTTACTGTGTCTGTTGCCATGGTGAATGCTATGATGTAAGTAGTTTGACCTATGACATCACATGCTAGAGTAGAAAGAGGTCACAGGTTCCATAGCCACAAAAAGAACAGAGAGCCCAGATACTGTGAGCACAGTCACTTTCAAGGCTGCATGTACCCTCCCAAAGTCAATATCATCTGTCTAAATCATATCCACACAAGAGAATGGCATTCTCTGCGCCTTCCCCTATATATATACTAAATATTAGGCCAGAGATGCAGGAAGAGCAGGTCACAAAAGAGCCAAACATGTCTGCCACTGAACCCTGTAATCCTAGAGGTGATGGGTGCCGTATCTGTGCAGAGGAAGGAAACACCACTCTAGCGAAAGAGGCGTTATCTGCTTAGGGTTAGCTGCTAGAAGAGGACCAACATAAACAGGGGAAGTCTCTGGAGCATGGCACTTGCTTTGGGGATGATGCAGGATGGAGCGTGTTTATTCAGTTATCCATCTTACTACAGCAGGAATGTGTCGACTCCAAACACCAGAGGAGCCCAGTTACCCACCCCCACCATATAAGGGGAAAGAGGCAGTATTATCAAGCCAGCGCCAACCTGCCATCGTCTGATCTAACACAGCTTCTCACACCGTCTACCTACAAATTTCCAACTTATACTACAGCTTCCCGAAAATCTTGAGCTTGTGCCTAGGGATGCTGTTGAACTGTGCAGCATTCCCCTAGGATTAGAACCCCCCCAAGCATTTTGCTAGGAAAAATGCTCCTCTAGAACACCGCGTTATCCAAAACATTCCCCTAGCGATGCTGCACTACAGTACGACACAGTTCCACCTCTAAACACCTTGCTGGGCAGGCTGGATGGGCCAGTTTGGTCTTTTTCTACTGTCACTTATGTTACACCCAAAGTATTCCCCCTAGGGACACTGAACTGTAGCATGCCGCACCCTGAATTAGCCTTATGCCAAATCTATAGTGTGCCACACCTCAAGCATTCCCTTGGGAATACTCCACCAGGCGCTGCCAAAGGTGGACCCACACGCACATTGGGATAGCCCAAGCCCACTTCCTGAAAACCCAAGGACATGCTCCTCCTTCCATCCCTCCCCGGCAGCTGAATCTGGAACATTCCCACTGGCTTAGCAGTGCTCTCGCTCTCTCTCCCATCCCATAACATGCCCCAGATGTGGGGGTTTACAACTGTTTCACTCCAATGGCATGTGCCTTGCTGGACTACTCCCAAACCCCAGTCTAAAAAACCCTGCACTTTTATTTTCAGAAAAAAAAAAAAAGTCTAGCACTCGTTGCCATCTCGTTTTCCCTTTCCTCCCTTTATCTTCCGTTTTCTTCTTTTGCCAGCTGAGATGGCCCCAGATTTATCCACTTTTATTTAAAATAGCGAACCCTCCTCCAACCCAATATCTCCATGGGCTGGCGGTGTTCCAAGCACAACATAAATACTCATTGTACAAAGCAGCGCTGGCCAAGTCCAGTCTTCTGGGACCTGGTTTCCAGAATATTCAACCTAATCAATAGGCTGAATGCATGCAAAGAGAGTTCATGATTATTAATCATGGATACCCTGAAATTCAATGGTTGGCACATTGCCATCACCCCTACAGAGAGTTTCTTGCAACTCTCGTTGTTGAATATATGCATATGGAGGGGAGGGGAAAGAGTAGAGAGAGAAGCTAGACACCACCAGCTCATATAGAGGTGGTCTGGGCTTCTCACAGCATGCTGGGTATTGTAGTTCTAATTTTCTTATAGATCATAAAGCCTGGGAATGCCAGAAAGGAGGGGGGGGGGGGGGGGGGGTTGTGGAAGGGTCCGAGTGGAGGAATAATCTAATAATTACAGGAGCAGGCTGAGAACAAGGATTCAAATCCCACAGACATTCCTTGTGATCTTGGGCAAGTCACTTTACCCTCCAATTCTTCAGATACAAGCTTAGAATTGTAAGCCCTCTGGGACAGGGAACCACCTACTGTACCTGAATGTAACTCACCTTAAGCTACCAGTGAAAAAGGAGCAAGCTACATTTAAAAAAAAAAAAAAAAAAAAAAAAAAAGACAGGAAGAGACATGAGTAAAGAGCGTATGTTTCTGAAACAGGAGAGAAATTAGGGGATATTTCCCTGTAAATCCTGCTCCATTTGTATAAACTCTAAACCTTCACTGGCCTATAGTGACTGAAGCTGGCTGAAGTTCTGGTGTTTTGGAGGAGAAGACTTCAGTTTAGTTAGAAAAAAATAGCCATTCCCTCAACACCTCACTCCTCCCCCCACCCCAAAAAAAAAAATTCAATATAGTACTTTATAAACTGCTCGCTTATCCCCTCACTGTCCTCCTTCAAAACATCTGAAAGTGATTAGAAGAGAGCCAACAGGGCCTGAAATCCTTGAGAGGATGAGGCAGTGCTCACTAGCTTTCTGTAATACAAAACGTATCCAAATGGCATCTCATTCATTGTTTCTACTTCAGCTTGGAAACCTAATGGAACTTTTCTCCTCCTAAAGCAGCCTATTCCAGGGATGCACTGTGTCCCTAAGAAAAGTATTAACTCCATCTCCCAGTGTGCAACAGGGAGAAACCTGGACTCATCTGGGTTGAGCTGGGCAAGATCGTAACCCTGCCCCATCCCAACTTCTCACTGTACAACCTTCAAGTTGGGGGCAAACAGCCCATTATTAGGATCATCAACCAACTCCATTTTGCTTGGGCAGGCTAATCCAGCTCTGGATCTATCCCAGGTGCATGTAGGGACTCAGACCTGCTCTTCTTGGGCACATCAGAAATAAAAATCCAGGATGCAACAAAACATAACAAAGATATAAGATACGCCATACTGGGTCAGACCAAGGGTCCATCAAACCCAGCATCCTGTTTCCAACAGTGGCCAATCCAAGTCACAAATACCTGGCAAGTACCCAAACAGATAGATCACAAGCTACTATTGCTTAGTGATTACCATCATAGCAGTTTATGGATTTATCCTCGAGGAACTTATCCAAACCTTTTTTTTTTTTTTTTTTTTTTTTTTTTTTAACAAAACTAAAACCAAAACTGGTGCAGCTTGTAACTCTACACTTGGGATGCCTCAGGCCCAAAACTCCTTAGGTCCCCTTCCCCCAGACCCCAACACTTTGACAAAAGTGGCAATCGATCATCAACTGAAAGCTAAAGGTTAGGTTGCCACCAATTGCCCAAAAAAAAAAGGTTTTCCTATATGCCCTTTCTATTAAGAGGCTCACAACAGTGCATTATGGGGCTTATAGTGGTTTCTTCTATTGGAGTAGTAGGATTAACAGAACAGGAGTAGTGGGGCCAAGCAATCCCCCTTACCATTTAGTCCAGGACAGCTCTGGATTTCTCTGTATACTGAATGGGATGGGGATGATCTCAGACACTTAAAACTAAAAGGAACCAGGGCCTCAGGATAGCAGCTCAGATAAAAGCAGTAAGCAGCCAGATAAGACCCCGGTGAGAGTCCTGGGAACTTCAGAACAAGGCCCAAGGCAAGCGTGAGGCACGAGATAAAGAGCATATTTGGTGGCTGCTCAGATTATTATAAAGCTTGGTGGTAAGACTCTAGGGGTGGGATGAATTAAATCTGGGACTTGTAAGAGCCAGAAGAAGATGTCAAGACCTGGAACAGCCGACCAGCAGAGGTAGTGCAGGCAGCGCTGTGATGGAATTTAAACATGCTTGGGACAGATTCAGAGGGCACTGACAGGACAGCGTTGAGGGCTTGGATAAAAGAGATGGGTGGGGAGCTGGTGTTGGTTAAGTCTGGGAATTCTTATGCTCATCTACCCAAAGAGACAGAAAACCAAAAAGGCAGGCAACCGAGCAGACTGGATGGGCCAATTGGTCCTTATCTGCTGTCATCTACTACCACTATGTTACAAGGAGAAAGGCACTCCAGGGCCAGCCAAGTACCTTAGTCTTTCATTATTTCTTCATCCATACTACAGTTTCTAGAAAACACGAAGAAGGGTACAAAACACCAGTTTTCTCCTGCCCCGCAGCACATCTTGCTATTCCAGTACCGAGACCCACACACACATGCACAGCTCTGCAATGCACCTCACTCTTGCTCTTCAGCAGCTCCTGCTATTTCAGTATAGATCCCTCCTCCCCCCTCTCCATCCCTACATATACAACAGCTCTGCCAAGGCACCTCATTCCTGTTGTGCAGCACCTCCCTGCCATTCAGGCCATACACAACTATGCAAATGCACCTCCATTCTTACAAGTTTTGCCGCATTATGGTGAGATTATTCTTACCTATTCGTTTTCTTTCCTTGAGTCCTGCTAGACCAGCCCTTACACAAAGGATTTCCCCTCCCCTCAGATGACACACCTCTTTCACCTTCTTGCTCTGGGCTGTAAGAGATGTTGCCCCAGGCGGCTGCCAGTAGCCTTCTGTCAGCACTGTGACAAAACCAAAAAACTCCTAACACTTTAATCTAGTCCAGGATCTGCAAGGTGAAAAGAGGCGATAGCAAGAAATAACCTGCTATGGAGATGTTATTTCACTGGCCCTGGTCTGGTCTAGCACCACTTGAGGAAAGAAAATTATCAGATAAGAATAATTTCACCTTCCTTTTCTTCCAAGCTAGCACCCTGTAGTCCATCTGGCTTCCTCAGCTCTAGGCGAGGTCCCTGTAAATCCACCCAGCTTCATTACCTCCAGTGTCTTCTGGCACCTAAATCTGTATTCAATGTAGTACGATGATTTGTTTTGTATTTTGTAATCTGATTTATAATGTAGTCATGTAATTTTTGTTACCTACGTCTGTCTGTTTTATTGTACTCTGCCCTGAACACAGGAAGGGTGGGTAACAAATGTTTTAAAATAAATAAAACATACTTACACGTAGGATTTATTTAAGCTTGTGTCTTGCCAGGGAGAAAGATGACAGGGCTATTTTAAGTATTCCCGCCCCAAAGGCAGCGTCTGCCTTGGCTTGCGCATCCAGTCTATAATGCCTTGCAAAGGGATGACTATGTGACTGCCCTGCAGATGAGCTTAGAGAGGCCTCTTGTGGAAGGTGCACAGAGCGTAGATGGCATCTGCCTACCTGAGAGAAGCTAGACTGAAGCTATTGCCTCCTTGATCCTTCTAGGCAAAGTAGCCTCGGAGGCTGCTTCCCCTTCCTGGGGACCGGAAAACAAGACAAACCACCTGTCTGAGGGCGTTTGTCACTGTTAGGTATCTCAGGAGTATCTGGCGCATGTTAAGAGAGTGGAGGCTGCTATATCACTGCTTTTTCTAAGGGTGGGGAGCGAAATTGACTGATTTAGGTGAAATGCAAATACCACCTTGGGCAAAAAGGATGGCACCAGCTGCAGGGTGACCAAGTAAGGACCTGCACATTAGAGGGCCTGTACTTCCAACATGCACCTGGCAGCTACCAGAAAGGCATCCTTGAAGGACTTCTTTTACCGGCTCGAAGGGAGACTTCGCTAAGGCTCTCAAGACTATATTGAGATTGCATTTTGGGAAAATTGGTCTGAAGGGAGGTCAAAGGCACTTTACCCCTTCCAGAAACCATACAATGTCAGGATGCCCTGCCACCTGGATACCCCTGATCCAGCCCCTATAGCAAGATATAAGGAAATTAAAGGCCAAGTCTTTCTCCAAGCTGCTTTGCAAAAGTTTAGTATTTGCAAAATATATGATCTCCATGGGGAGCTGCCAGATTCTGAAGTATATTAAGGGAGGTCTTATGCGCCATTAACATGGTTGATATTACTAACAGAGCAGATTGCATGCTGGCCAGAGAGACATATGACGGCATCTGTCCCACTGGAGCCTCTCTCTGCCCGGGAGCTGAGGAATATGTTGGTTTTGGCATTTGCCCGGGTAGCCATCAGATGTACTCCCAGGTGACTCCATTGGGTCAGTTATTTGGAAGGCCTCAGATGAATTCCCATTCCCCTGGTCTGGTCCGTCTTTGCTGAGGAGGTCGGCCTGAAGATTCTTCTTCCTAGCTATGTAAGCTGCTGATAGGAGGAGCAAGTTCTCTTCCGTCTATTTGCACAGCTGGGCCACTTCAAGCACCAGGGTGACACTGGAAGTACGTCCTTGCTGTGATATTGTCCGACATGCTCTCCCTTTTATCAGGTATGGCCCTTGCCTCTAGCCTATTTATCGACTAAGATGCTGCTTCTGTTGTCCAATGCCCTTGTATTACCTGGCCCTGGCCAAGAGACCCCCCCCCCCCCCCCATCGACTGGCATCTGTGCTTACCACAATCCAGCTGGGAGACTCTAAGCTTTCTCCTTTCTGAAAGTTGGAAGGTTTTAGCCACCAATCCAGGCTCCTTCTTACATTGGGCAGTTCTTTTAACTGAAGTTGGTAGTCCTGAGATGCAGGGAACCAGCAGGACAGCAGGTTTACTGCAAAGGGCGTATGTGTGAGCTGGCCCATGGGATCAGGTCCAGTGATGCCAACATCAGTCCATGCAATTGGAAATAGTCCCTTACCTTGGGTGCCTCCTGAGCTCAGAAGGTTAACACCTGATCGACCAACTTGGAGGCCCTGCTTGGGGATAGGATGACTTGCCACTCTTGCGCATGAAATAGGGAAGATACTAAATTGCTCTTTGCATAGTTTACTACCCAGTCCATCTGTTGCAGGAGGTGGACTACAACATCTAAGGCCCGACTGTTCTCCTGCACGGATCTGGCTCTTATTAATCAATTGTCCAAACAAGAGAGCACCATTATGCCCCATTGGTGGAGGGCTGCCACCACTACCACCACCACGGTAAAGGTTCTGAAGGGTAATGCCTGAAACTAAAAATCTTGACCCTTTACACAGAACTGTAGCAGGCTCTGATGGGACTCTCGAATGGGAATATGAAAATATGGCTGTGCGAGGTCCAGAGAAGCTAAGTACTCTTCTCTTCTTACTAGCGCAATGACCGAGCGGAGAGTTTCCATTCGGGAGTGAGGTATGTAGAGGCATCTGCTGACCCCTTTTAAGTCCAGAATAAAATGGAAAGCACTGTCCTTCTTTGGTACCAGAAAACAAATCAAAAGGGTACCTTGAGTCTTACCCTGAGGGGAGAAATCAATACTATAACCTGGAAGTACTGCAGCCTCTGGAGGGTGTCTTTTACTGCACAAGCTACATGGGAGACCCTTGGGACTGGCCTCGGCCTTGCTCATTTCGGAGCATACGCCCTTCAAATGATGTCCACTACCCACTGGTCTGATGTAATTTGGTTCTACTCTGAATAGTGCGGTAAGAGGGGGGCTCTCTCTGGCATTATCATCAGAAGGGACTGCTGTATATCACGGGGTCCAGTGGCTTCCTCCTGCTATCGCAGGGGGGGCTCTGCCTTGGCTCTTCTGGCTCTGTGAAAGGGATAGATCTTAGTGCTTGCGATACACTGAAGGGAGCACCTAGCTGGTTTCGAAGCTGCACAGGTCTCATAGGTACTGAAGCCTAAGCCCCTGTGGACCCTAGCCAGGTCCTAACTTCCAGTTATCTTTGGTGTGTTTCCCCCCCCCCCCAAATCTTTGACCAACTTCTCCAAGTCTTCCCTGAAGAGTAAACACCCATTAAAGGGTAATTTACAAAGGCACATTTCGGAAGCCGAATCTGCTGCCCAGGTTGTGCAGTTAAAGAAACCGCCTGGCTACCACTCCAGAGGTCAAGCTGATCAAATCATACATCACATCTGTTGGCTATGGCAGACACCAGTTGCGCTGTTTTGGTGCTCTCTGGGAGTTGTTGGATCTAGCACAACGTTGTCTGACCATGTAACCCCCAGCAGACAGATGCCTGTAGAGCCATAGAGCTTGTAGAAGGTCTGTTTTAGAATGGACTATCTTCTTGACATAAGGATCTTTCGGGGCTGTTCCTCCCTCTACAGGGATTGTTTTTTTGTGTTATTGCCGAAACAAGGGACTTTATGCAGGGAATCCTGAGGAGAAGATTTCTCTCCTCCTCTAGGGGCAAGAGGGCATACTTTATGCATAACTCTAGCCCCTTAGAGTCCCCCTTGGGGTTTGTCCTATTCTCTTAGAGCCATACAGAAGCCTCCTTATTCCTTGAAGAATGGATCTCCTTCAGCCATATCCTTTGGGCCGGGGTCTGCAAATCTTAGGGCGGATACCACACCTGAAATAAGGGCTGCAAGTTCCTCCTTTTGGACAGACTGTGGACTTCTCGTCATCTGAGGCTATCCCCTTTCTTCTTAGAAACCCCCTTGGGATATATCTTGATCCGAGGCATCCCCTGACCAGGAGGTAGCCCTTGGCTCTACAGAAGATGAACACGAGAGATATCGTAGAAGCTTCCCTCACTCGCTTGAATACTGAGCTTTTCATGGGGAGTTTGAGACTTACCAGTCCTCACCTATCCACAGTTACAGGAGACAGAGACTACTGGCAACTACCTGGTGCCACCTCTCCCTTATAGCCCAAAGAAGGTGTGTCGTATCTCCATCAACTAATGGGAGGAGTAATTCCATGTAAAGACTGATCAAGCAGGAAGAAAAGGAATTCACTTTTTCAGGAATGTCTCTCTCCATCCTGCCATGAATGTAAAAACAAGAGCAGGACAATAAAACTACACAAACAGTGACAGGGAGCGACAGAATGCAATCAGAACAGCCAATGAGCAAGTCTAGCTGAACATTGCGCTGGTGCAGTTTTTAAATCAAGAGCCTGTAATGAATTGCTCAGTTCCCTCCCTGGTAGTCTGGCTGATGTCTCTGGCACGCAGCAGGATGCCCAACGCAGTGCCCTGTGGAGTCTGTCTCCTCTCAGAATAATCACTTTTTGAATGGTTAGAGCAGCGAGGCTAGGAACCAGGGATGCCAGGGCTCAAATCCTGCTTCTTCCACTGCTGCTCCTTGTGGCCACAGACAAATCACTTCAACCTCCCTTGCCTCAGGGGGCAGGGACCTTCCAACTATACTGAGTTAATGTCTGCTGTGGTACTGGTGTTCATTGAGAGTGCATTATTGCAGGGAGAAGCTTGAATTCGATATGTGGCTGGCTGATTTTTCCCAGACAATGTAACTGGCATACTGAGGCTATCAAGTGGCCTACACATTTGGCCTGAGGTGTTCTGGCTGTGTCTCTCCCTGCAGTGTGAAAAAGTAGAAAGGAATCCAGAAGAAGCCTTAGAAAGGGCCTCCTGTCTTGGGGGTCAGAAGGAGAAGCCCCTTTCCAGGCCAGAGTACCTGGACAGGGGCCGTTAACTTGGTGCCATTGCCTCCACCCATGGTTGCTGCTACTATGATGAGCAGAGAGGAAGATCAGAAGAGTGGACAGCCAGGTGGCTTGCTCTTTCATTTTTTCCTGCTGTAGCCCACCCATCCTAGTTGAGGGCTGATTATGGGGCATGGAGCTGGGGTCGGGGTACTTAGGAAAAGGATTATGGCTACAATGCAAGCTGTGGGGAAGTGGGTGCCTAAGCCAGTAAGCACCCAAAAGTGGGGTTGGCAAGGAGTGACTTGCACGCTTACCAGCCCGTCGTCCGGGGAGGTGGGTGTGGGCTGGGTTTGGGTTGCTGTGCCAGCTGCTTACCTCAGCCTTGGCTGAGAATGGAAAGGGGATGCAACAGGTTGAGGAATGGGGACCGGTGTGGCTTGGAATGCCACATGATAATATGGAATAAAGCTGCAACCCTGTTACACCAACAAAGTGAGTGTGCTGAGGTTGTGTGTGAGGAGGAGGGTTGGAAGGGATCCTCGTGGCTGCCTGAGTTAATGTCTGCTGTGGTACTGGTGTTCATTGAGAGTGCATTATTGCAGGGAGAAGCTTGAATTCGATACGTGGCTGGCTGATTTTTCCCAGACAATGTAACTGGCATACTGAGGCTATCAAGTGGGGACTCTGTGTCTTGTTCCTTTGATTACGTTTTTTTAAACTCATGAAGGGTAACTGAAGAGCTGCTGGTGGCAGCTTTGCTCACGTGCTGCGGATTCCAGGGCAGATCAGACTATATGCCTTTCTAAGAGAATAATTCAGGTAGGCATGATGGGATTATGATGACGCTGAGGAAGATAATTAATTTTGGATTCGATGACTTGCCTTTCAAAACTCGTGCCTAGAGCAAATTGCAGTCCAGTATTTATTTATTTATTTAACGGCTTTTATATACCGACGAACGTTGGGAACATCTCATCGGTTTACAAAGAACAAAATTAGCAACAGGCTTTACAGGTAACGCATGATTAAAGGAGGAACAAACTTTACAGGTAACACATAACTAAGGAGGAACAAAATCATCAATAACTTTACAGGGAAGACTTAAACTTAGTGGAGCAATAAATTCTAAAACGTTGAGACGGCATATATACACAGGATATAAAGATAATGCTATATATAAGTGATGTACAGGGATAAGATCGCAAGGACGGTAAGAGACAGGGGTAGTTGTGGAGAGAAATATACAATGTGGTGCTGGAATGTGCGTGCGGTTAGGTGTAGGAGTGCTTGAAGCACTCCAGCACCACATTGTATATTTCTCTCCACAACTACCCCTGAGTCTTACCGTCCTTGCGATCTTATCCCTGTACATCACTTATATATAGCATTATCTTTATATCCTGTGTATATATGCCGTCTCAACGTTTTAGAATTTATTGCTCCACTAAGTTTATTTAAGTCTTCCCTGTAAAGTCTATTGATGATTTTGTTCCTCCTTAGTTATGTTACCTGTAAAGTTTGTTCCTCCTTTAATCATGCGTTACCTGTAAAGCCTGTTGCTAATTTTGTTCTTTGTAAACCGATGAGATGTTCCCAACGTTCGTCGGTATATAAAAGCCGTTAAATAAATAAATAAATACTGGACTGCAATTTGCTCTAGGCACGAGTTTTGAAAGGCAAGTCATCGAATCCAAAATTAATTATCTTCCTCAGCGTCATCATAATCCCATCATGCCTACCTGAATTATTCTCTTAGAAAGGCATATAGTCTGATCTGCCCTGGAATCCGCAGCACGTGAGCAAAGCTGCCACCAGCAGCTCTTCAGTTACCCTTCATGAGTTTAAAAAAACGTAATCAAAGGAACAAGACACCGAGTCCCCACTTGATAGCCTCAGTATGCCAGTTACATTGTCTGGGAAAAATCAGCCAGCCACGTATCGAATTCAAGCTTCTCCCTGCAATAATGCACTCTCAATGAACACCAGTACCACAGCAGACATTAACTCAGGCAGCCACGAGGATCCCTTCCAACCCTCCTCCTCACACACAACCTCAGCACACTCACTTTGTTGGTGTAACAGGGTTGCAGCTTTATTCCATATTATCATGTGGTATTCCAAGCCACACCGGTCCCCATTCCTCAACCTGTTGCATCCCCTTTCCATTCTCAGCCAAGGCTGAGGTAAGCAGCTGGCACAGCAACCCAAACCCAGCCCACACCCACCTCCCCGGACGACGGGCTGGTAAGCGTGCAAGTCACTCCTTGCCAACCCCACTTTTGGGTGCTTACTGGCTTAGGCACCCACTTCCCCACAGCTTGCACTGTAGCCATAATCCTTTTCCTAAGTACCCCGACCCCAGCTCCATGCCCCATAATCAGCCCTCAACTAGGATGGGTGGTCTACAGCAGGAAAAAATGAAAGAGCAAGCCACCTGGCTGTCCACTCTTCTGATCTTCCTCTCTGCTCATCATAGTAGCAGCAACCATGGGTGGAGGCAATGGCACCAAGTTAACGGCCCCTGTCCAGGTACTCTGGCCTGGAAAGGGGCTTCTCCTTCTGACCCCCAAGACAGGAGGCCCTTTCTAAGGCTTCTTCTGGATTCCTTTCTACTTTTTCACACTGCAGGGAGAGACACAGCCAGAACACCTCAGGCCAAATATGTAGGGCCACAGTGCCATGGCTCTTTCCCCTTGCACAGGGATGGGAAAGAGGACATTAAAAAAACAAAACAGAAGAGGCTATGCCAAAGAGAAAGATAAACAAATATAAAACAAAGTCAAATGGAGGAGGAAAAAGGAAGAGAGATGGAAAAAATGAGGAAAGTGGAAGAAAGTGCCAGTTTGAGCTTCTTCTATTTCTAATGAGAGAGGGTGGCCCTTAGAAACAGGGGGATATCGGGGCATTTCTAGGGAGTCCCTTCCACAGAAGACTAATATTTTCACATCTGACCTCTTTAGAGGTCCGTGAGACTGGGGTGGGATGGGTGAAGGGCACACACAGGTGCTAACCTCATTCTTGGCTCCGGCAAGGCGGCGAATGGCTGCAGAATCTCTCCCAGCGCATATTCTTAGCTGTGTGGCACTCCTTCGGAGACGGCGCAGGGTGCCCTGGAAGACAATGTTCCAGCTCCCTCTCCTCAGCTCCTCTGTTTGTTTGTTCAGCCCGTGCATTTAGTCCAGATGCTGGAAAATATTTGAAATCCATGCAGCCTAGATTTCCCAGTGCTGTTTTAAAGGTGGTGGTGGTGGTGGGGAAGATTAGGCATACATATGCCAGCAAAGAAACAGTCCCTCTTCCAAACAGAGCACAGTCTAAGTGCCAAGAAAGCTGGTGACCTGCTGAAAGACACACACACACACCAATGCAATAACGTGCACCCAGCCTAGCGTATACGTTTATGCACGGTTGGACACGCCAGACTATCACCCGATGCAATAAGGAGATAAGTTCATCCAAAATGCATGCCCACACAAACGCATAGCTGATAGCGCTCATCATATGTAAATCCCATGTAGGTGAGGCTATTAGCTATTACCCCCGATGCAAAAAATCGCTGGGTGCCCAACACACAGGCAAATTTAACTCCAGCCCCGGAGGTGACGTTAAGTCAATCCGCAAGTAAAGGGCTCAGGAGAAATTTTAAAAAATGCGGTCCTCTATGGTTCCTGCTACTTAATATTTTTGCAATACTTAAATCTACTGCTTGCGGTGTTTAAGAATACAGGCTTGATGTAAAAATAAAATTCTGGACATGTAACAAACACGCTGCAGGCCGATTTTGCTCCTTGCTATTGCGCGTGTATATTGGGGGGAAATCGACCTGAAGTGGGATAAATTGGACACTTGTATTGAGCGCCCATTGCAATTGTAGGCGCCCGATGCATTTGAGCACTAGGGACGCACAATTCTTCCCTAGCATGGTCCTTTTTAACACGGCAGCTCAATTAAATATTGTACTGGGTGCCCAGGAAAGGTGGCTGTGCATGCATCAGGAAAACTCAATATGAGCACCCGTTTTAACATGGCCCCACTGTGTGAACCTGGATTTGCAGGTGTTCCAGGTGGCATCTAGATAAAATGCTCTTAAAACTCGCCCGTATATGAAGGCCTAACAGAAGGCTTGACATAGGGAGTGCAATAAAACTGCATACTGAAATTCAATAATAAAAATGTAAGTCCCAACGAAGCATACAAATAGTATGCTAATGCATCAGGAGTTAAAATGTGTGCTCAAACCTTTTGCACAAGCCTAGCACACATTCTAAGGAGCCTCTTCGACCTTTGATTTATGTGCATGAAAATCCTTTCTGCACATAAAAAAAACAAACTTTTGTATGCACAATTCCAACTACAGGTCCCGACATCAAACTCCTGCTTCTGCCCATAGACTAACACAAGTGTCCAAAACTTTACTTCACACTAGGAGTTAAAAAAACAAAACGTGTGTGTGTGTGTGTGTGTGTGTGTCTGACTAATGCCATCATTAGCATGAGAAGGTCCTAACCTGCATGCACATTCAAAGTAAAATTTGCACCCAAAAACCAAAAGTTAAAGTGTGTCCACCTTATTACATCGGCCTCAGAAGCTGCTTTCTCAGGCAGTTTAACCTTCCTAGGTGCTAACCGCATATGCCTCATTGGTGAGGGGGGGGGGGGGAAGGGGACGGAGAGAGAAGGTGGAGCAGTCACATGAAGAAGGGCAGCACCAGCCACAAGCATCAGCTGAAAGAGCCTCAAGGCAGGAAGGTCCTAAAATTGTTAAAAGTGAAATAACACACCAATTTGACTAGTGCAATGCAAGAAAAATGCCCCATTTATGTCCACCTAACAGGCCCAGTGTAAACGCTCACTTCAAGCCTGGACAGTATTGCCAGCACTGGAGTAGGCAGACTATGATTCTCTGCTACATCTACCCATGCCAGCAGGCCTGTATCCATCAGAGAACTGACCACCCACTACAGAGCTTGCCTCATTGTTCCATCTTCTACGGGAGTCAAGCCAACGCAGAGCACACCCATGACTCACTTTTCCTGAGACACATGGCAAAGACACAGCCAGCTGCTCAGAATTCACTTCACGGCATGGAGAATCCTCTGGATCACGATGGCAGCAGTTAAGAAGGTCCAAGGAACTTGACTACAAGGAGTTCCCCATATCCTCCCCCCCCCCCCCCCCCAACTGCACACTGAGCCCAGGGATCAGGACCCCCTGCCCCCCTCCCGCACAGAGTCCGGGAAATCTGACTGACCATCTTTGTTTCAGCAGGAAGACACCAACCAGCTGTCTTCATCTGGGAAATAAAATAGAGCCTGGAACAGAAAGATCAACACATTCACAAGAGAACCCATGAAACACAGCCTGTAAGGGAAGACACTCTCACTTTCTGACTCAAAGCAGGTCCACTCATCTCAGTCAAGCTCCTACCCGGAGTCTGACTTAACCAAAGTGATGCCTCAGCAGGACAGAAAGACTGTAAACTGCTCTCTTTATAAACCTCTCAACTAGATTTACAGACATCCTGCTATTTCAGTATTGATACTTCTCCCTCCTTCCCCAACACCCAAGTAGCTCTGCCAATGCACCTCACTCCTGCCCTGCAGCACCTCCTGCTATTCCAGTACTGAGACCCTCACACACAGCTCTGCCAATGCACCTCACTCCTGCCCTGCAGCACCCCCTGCTATTCCAGTACTGAGACCCTCACACACAGCTCTGCCAATGCACCTCACTCCTGCCCTGCAGCACCTCCTGCTATTCCAGTACTGAGACCCTCTCACACAGCTCTGCCAATGCACCTCACTCCTGCCCTGCAGCACCCCCTGCTATTCCAGTACTGAGACCCTCACACACAGCTCTGCCAATGCACCTCATTCCTGCCCTGCAGCACCCCCTGCTATTCCAGTACTGAGACCCTCACACACACAGCTCTGCCAATGCACCTCACTCCTGCCCTGCAGCACCCCCTGCTATTCCAGTACTGAGACCCTCACACACACAGCTCTGCCAATGCACCTCACTCCTGCCCTGCAGCACCCCCTGCTATTCCAGTACTGAGACCCTCACACACAGCTCTACCAATGCACCTCACTCCTGCCCTGCAGCACCTCCTGCTATTCCAGTACTGAGACCCTCACACACACACAGCTCTGCCAATGCACCTCACTCCTGCCCTGCAGCACCTCCTGCTATTCCAGTACTGAGACCCTCACACACAGCTCTGCCAATGCACCTCACTCCTGCCCTGCAGTACCTCCTGCTATTCCAGTACTGAGACCCTCACACACAGCTCTGCCAATGCACCTCACTCCTGCCCTGCAGCACCCCCTGCTATTCCAGTACTGAGACCCTCACACACAGCTCTGCCAATGCACCTCACTCCTGCCCTGCAGCACCCCCTGCTATTCCAGTACTGAGACCCTCACACACAGCTCTGCCAATGCACCTCACTCCTGCCCTGCAGCACCCCCTGCTATTCCAGTACTGAGACCCTCACACACAGCTCTACCAATGTACCTCACTCCTGCCCTGCAGCACCTCCTGCTAT
Source organism: Rhinatrema bivittatum (assembly GCF_901001135.1). Lineage (NCBI taxonomy): Eukaryota > Metazoa > Chordata > Amphibia > Gymnophiona > Rhinatrematidae > Rhinatrema > Rhinatrema bivittatum. Next base: position 41,546,857 of record NC_042633.1, read on the forward strand.
TCCAGTACTGAGACCCTCACACACAGCTCTACCAATGCACCTCACTCCTGCCCTGCAGCACCTCCTGCTATTCCAGTACTGAGACCCTCACACACACAGCTCTGCCAATGCACCTCACTCCTGCCCTGCAGCTCCCCCTGCTATTCCAGTACTGAGACCCTCACACACAGCTCTGCCAATGCACCTCACTCCTGCCCTGCAGCACCTCCTGCTATTCCAGTACTGAGACCCTCACATACAGCTCTACCAATGCACCTCACTCCTGCCCTGCAGCACCTCCTGCTATTCCAGTACTGAGACCCTCACACACAGCTCTGCCAATGCACCTCACTCCTGCCCTGCAGCACCCCCTGCTATTCCAGTACTGAGACCCTCACACACAGCTCTGCCAATGCACCTCACTCCTGCCCTGCAGCACCTCCTGCTATTCCAGTACTGAGACCCTCACACACAGCTCTGCCAATGCACCTCATTCCTGCCCTGCAGCACCTCTTCTTCCCTGTCCCCTGTGAGTCACTGCTAAGGTTTATTACAGAGTCTGAAGTAAACATTCAGGAAAATATTTCCATCTGTTTTCTTTCCCAGGAAGCTGTGGGCAGCACTGTGGCAGGAGTAATGGGATGGGATAGAAACACTTTGAGGCCACCCCCACCACAGAACCACCTGGCTCAGCGCGAGTACATGGAGAGGGTCTGTGCTAGCCCCAGAACTTTGAGGAAGGGGCAGGCATCCCAGACAGATCAATAATAATCAGGGTGACTTCTTCTGTCTCCCCTATTCCAGCAGGGATTGCCAAGCAAGCTCGGCTGGAAGTTTGCCTCTTTCTTTAAAGTAATGAGTCGTTTCCACTTTAAGGAAAGCTGTAAGCATGAGAGTTCTCCCTGGTCCCTGACTACATATGGAAAGGATTAGCCCATCCCTTCCAGTCTTCACCAGCAGGGAGCGGGGAAGGGAGAGCATGCCACAGACTCCCCCTCCCAGGCCAAAAACTGCATCCCCCTCCCCCCAGCCAGACATCCCCTCACTTCCACAGTACAGTGCTGCTGCCTGCACAACCACCGAGGACTCGAACCTGGATTCTTACAGTGCCCTTCAGCCAAGCGGCTTGCAAACACAGGCGTGCAGCCACCTCCGGGGTGGAAGGGCAGGAAGCGAGAGAGAGTGCTGCTGCTGCCCAAAGTGGGGTGGGAGGTGTGGCTGCAGCCTGGCGTGCACCAGAAACCCTCAGATTCCTCTGCAATTAATAACTGCTGCTGGGAGAATGCCTTCCGTTCAATAGGAAATAGTACAAAAGGCCTTAAGACGGAAAAACGGACCAACTAAACCAGCACAAACTCTGAAAGAGGATGGTGCAATTGTAATGCCTCTCCACCTCGCAGGGCAGATCTAATGAAGCAGGTGGCGAAGTAGAAATGCAGCTGTAAGGTATCTTACTGAGCCAAACGGATCAGCCTTTACCTGCTTGGATGGGAGCGTGTCAGACAGCTCCTGCTCAAACAGAAGCGGAGAGAGAGAGCCGGCAGCCCGTGCGGTAAAAGTGCACGCGACTTTGAACAAAGACACAAGAGATTACCCCCATACTGAAATGATTGGCCGGCCGGGATACTTCCTGTTACCACTCACCAGGAGAAATAACATAAAACCAGGCAGGTGAGAGGACAAAATCCTGCAACAAAGTCACTCCAAACCCGTACAGCAAACCTGCGATAACAAAACAGCACCAACTGCCAGAACTCAAACAGCAATAGCCCTGCCTACGAAAAGGCAGCCTTGCAACCTTCAACAGCATCACTCTTCTTCCCAGTAGGGAAATGGCGTGATCCAGCGGCTAGAGCAATGGGCTGGGAACCAAGGAAACCGCTTCCCCCCCACTCCTGGTGATCCGGGTGAAGTCGTTTTATTTCCCATCATAAATTACACAGTGAAATATACAAACATTGTCCCCTTCAGCCTCACTACCAACCAACCTTTGCTTTCCCTTCATGAACAGGAAGGCAAGGGAAAGAACTGGATTAGGCTACAGAGCGGCTCTTTTGCTCTGTTCCCCACACACTAGAGAGGAGGGGGCAGGAGCGGGAAGCCCGAGACAGGGCTCCTGCACAAGCAAACTAGCTGCTGCCCCAAAACTGCTGCACTCCAGGTCTTCCAAGTCTGGTTAATGGGATGGCTCCAAGAAAGCTGGCTTTTGGGGTGTGCAACCTGGCACTGGGCCGAAGAATAGCCAGGGTCCTTCAGAAGGGTGGCTGGCCCCTCCCCCCCCCCCCGAGTGCCAGGGTAACAGTGCTACTGAAATCCCCACTGACAGAAGGGCTGCGCTGGCACCCTGACCCGGAAGAGGAGGGGGGAGAGAGACAGAGATTCCAACAGCAGAGAGAAAGCAGCATTTATACTGCTGGCGGGGCCTGGGCAAGGATGGAGGGAGCGTGAAGTAAGAGGGAGGCTGCAGGTGATGGCATTCTTCGCCACAGAGGCATCAATTTCACTTTTCACGCAGGGCGCCTGCCAGTTCGCCTACAGCCAGCCCTGCTGACGCCAAAGGAAACTTTGGTGTGTTTTAATGAGAAGCAGGACAGGAGCTGGAGCGGGTCTGGCTGCCTTGGCCAGAATTGCCGAGTCAGCGCTCCAGGGTTAAAGCCATATCCTTCCCACCTCTTTTATGCAATAGCCGGGACATTCTCTCTCTCGTTTTTCCTGTGGAGTCAAGTCTGAATTCTAGGAATTTCCATTCAACATTTGCAGAGCCCCCTGCGGTAACAAGTCTGCCACCGGGGATCTGCATGACTCCGCCTCCCCGGCTTTTCTCTCTGTGTGCGTGGTAACTGCAGAGTGACACTGGATCGAGCAGCTCAGGATGTGTTCTGGGGATGCAGCCATCAGGCACCTGCAAGTCCTTCTCCAAGGAGATGGTGAAACTGCCCTAGAATACCAACTCCACAAACTATTTAAAAGGTCTGCTTTACACACTAGATTTTCATGCTACGAAATTACCAATTCATTGGTGCAAGCAGTTTGCTATTTCCCTTATCCCTTTATAGAGGTCCAGCACAAGAGGTCATGGCCTCTCCTGTCCCTCTTCTCCACAGCTGTCCTTGGCCATCCTCCCTCCCCACCCAGAGAGCCCAAGGAGGAACAGCACAGCAGGATCCCCTGACAGTCAGACAGGCTTTGGAGCACATCTCTTAATGCAAAAGAGGAGATGGGTGACTGCAAGCAGCCCAAAGAACTCTCCTTCCTCCAATGACCCCACAGCTGTCACCCTGTTCCAAGCTCAAACACACATTGGCTGGATTAGAAAGAAGAGCAGGAGGGCTTTTTCTCCATCTCACCAGGGACAGGACCAGAGTCACATGTAACTGGGAGATGGAAGGAGTTCCCCAGGCAGAGGGTGGGCTCACCCCACCAGGACAGTCCCAGCGTCCCATCATGCAGACAGCGACAATGGAGTTAAAAAAGCCCTACAGACAGTGAGCCAAGATTAGCCAGTGTGACCTCAATACCCTGTCGGAGTTGTACCGGAACGTGCCTACACACTGCCAGTCATTCACATCGGCTTGAGCACTAAAAAGGTACAACGTTTAGCTCTCTTTGTATTACTTGTGCATCCCAGGAGGTTTCTGACTCATCACGTTTTCAATAAAGACAACGCAAACACAAGAACGCACTCATCCCACCCACACAGAATACAGGTGGTATAGACTCTCCCAAGTCAATTTCTTCAGATGGCAGCAGCTCTGGCCAGAACCCGTTCTGCCTCGGTATTATTCTGCAAGACCCTTCCTTACATAAGTCATCTAAGGGGCACAGTGGGATCACTGGTAAGAGATGTTAGACCCTGCCATGAAGGCAAAGCTTGGGAGCGTTCAGAGAAATGGGAAAAGGCATCAGTGCTGTCCCCTGTCACATGTTTTATTCTGGGAACTTCAAGTAAATGCTAAAATGTTCTGGGCCAACCCTAGATCTTGCTGAAGTAGATGTCGCCTCACCGGGATCATCCTCTCTTCTGCACAGGCAGGCCTCGAGAGCCCTTGATCTGGGAGGGACTGAACTATAATTCTCCCATTCCCTCCAGCAAGTCACTGAGGCTTTCTACCAGGGTAAGATCAAGAGCAGCTGCAGAGTTTACAGCAGCTTTGGACTCCCACCACTCCAGCAGAGCCGCGCAGATAGCTTGAAACCCAACCGCAGCCCCTACAGCTTCTCCACGCAAAATTATTTTTCATGGATTGAAAGATCCAAGGATGATACCATCTTTTTACACAAACACACACACACACAGCTCTGCCAATGCACCTCACTCCTAGGTCTACCAACGTACCTCAGTGGATTTGTATGCGACACTATCCTTCTTGACACAAACTGAAACCTCCCACAGGTCCCCTCACTATTCGGGGATTCCTGGTCTCAATATAGTCCTTGGTCTGAGTCTGCCTTTCCATCAAGATATTTGGATTCACAACTGCTTTCCTTAAAATATCAGGAGACGGCAAGGCAGAGAAGGCTGCCATCAATAACCATCAATACAGCCGGCAGGTGCCCTTTCCTCCAACAGAGCAACCCCACCCAGTCTGTGCCAGACCAGTCCCACTCTGAGAAAACCTTGGGTGCAGGGCGGGCATAGGATAAAGCACCCAACAAGCTTTTCTGTCCCTCGGCTCAGGAAGTCTTCGGGCAGAGAGAGGATGGAAAGTGCAAAGAAGGGAATCAGAAGTCAGCAAAGGAGGGCACCAGAGGAAGAAAGTGGGGAGGGAGGGCGCACGTCCAGCCCCATCTGTATCTCATCAAACATTTCATGACTGGGACTCTTTTCTCTAGGAACGGCCTCTGACATGTTTTTGGCTCTCTCTGAAACCCTTCTTGCTTTTGTCTGAACTTTGACTCCCTGCCTGCGAGCTACTCAGGCCAAGAATTTACCGGGGGGGGGGGGAGAAGAGGTACCAGGCCCGTGCCAGCGGAGACTCCTGATGCCCCCCGTCCTCTGCACCATGAGCCCAGCAGACCACGGCGGGCTCTGCATCCCTCTGGCATTCTCACTCTATCTACCTGAGACTCACATTCCAAACTCTCCTCTTTGGGGGTGGGTTTTTTTTTTCCATAGATTCCCTGTGACCAGGGGATAAGTTAATGCGGGTTCTGATTCTGCCCCAGTGCATAATGGAAGATGTAGTTCCTACCTACAGAAATCAGCAGGGCAGCTTCCTGCAAGCAATAGGGCAGAGCCAGGACTGGTTCAACGTGACCCCCCTTGACAAGAAGCCATATGGTCACCCTACCCGTCATGAGGGGGGGAGCTCTCAAAACACTTTCAACCCTCCCTTCCTCCCTATGAGCTTGCTGGACAGAAGGACTGTGTTCCCGATAAAAACAGCTCCGACACATTTTTCCAGGTGGATCTTGGAGCAGCAGTACTCAGGGATCCATAGCCTTGAATAACCCCGACATTAGTCAACAAAAAAAAAAGAGCCATTAATCTCCTAGTTATCACCTCATCTGCCTCCTGCACAATTAAATGTCAGTCCTCCAGAACTCAAAAACAAGGTGGTCTGTGACCAGGCCAAAAAGCAAGGCGGTCACCTAGAGCAGCAATGAGGGTGGCTCAATCCTGCCAGCATGAGGGGTGCGGTGCCAGAGCCAATAGTAGTCCTGGGGGAATCCTGCACTACCGCAGCGCACAGAATTCCCCTCGTGTTAAAGATAGCGCAGGCCCTGGCAAGAGTGAGCCTGGGGGTGTGGGTGCCAGCTTACGTGAAGAGATTGTGGAGAGAGTGGGAAATGGTGTGTGTGAAAAAGGGATTGTGTGTGAGGGTACTTATCTGTTTGTGAGAGAGAGGGAGCCTAACCCAGGACATTGTAGCCACAGTTGCTCCCTTCTCTCCCTCCAGAACTTGCACCTAGTCAGGTTGGTGCTGCTGGTGGCTGAGACTTGCTGTGTGGCATCTCCAGCCTGCAGTAGGGAGCAGAAGCAGGATCCTTCTGCAGAGCCAGGCACAGCCCTGCACTAGGCATTAACAACATAAGAAATTGCCATGCTGGGTCAGACCGAGGGTCCACGAAGCCCAGCATCCTGTTTCCAGCAGTGGCCAAACCAGGCCACAAGAACCTGGCAAGTACCCAAACACTAAGAAGATCCCATGCTACTGATGCCAGTAATAAGCAGTGGCTATTCCTGAAATCAACTTGATTTATAGCAGCTTATGGACTTCTGCTCCAGGAACTTATCCAAACCTTTTTTTAAACCCAGTTACACGAACTGCTCTAACCACATAAGAACATAAGAACATGCCATGCTGGGTCAGACCAAGGGTCCATCAAGCCCAGCATCCTGTTTCCAACAGTGGCCAATCCAGGCCACAAGAACCTGGCAATTACCCAAACACTAAGAAGATCCCAAGCTACTGATGTCTCTAATAAGCAGCATTGTCTATTCCCTATTGATTAATAGCAGTTTATGGACTTCTCCTACAGGATCTTTTTCCAAACTTTTTAAAAATGCAGCTACACTAACTGCACTAACCACATCCTCTGGCAACAAATTCCAGAGCTTTATTGTGCATTGAGTGAAACAGAACTTTCTCTGATTAGTTTTAAATGTGCCCCATGCTAACTTCATGGAATGCCCCCTGGTCCTTCTATTATCCGAAAGAGTAAATAACCGAGTCACATCTACTCGTTCTAGACCTCTCATGATTTTAAACACCTCTATCATATCCCCCCTCAGCTGTCTCTTCTCCAAGCTGAACATCCCTAACCTCTTTAGTCTTTCCTCATAGGGGAGCTGTTCCATTCCCCTTATCATTTTGGTCCCCCTTCTCTGTACCTTCTCCATCACAATTATATCTTTTTTGAGATGCAGCGACCAGAATTGTACACAGTATTCAAGGTGCGGTCTCACCATGGAGCGATACAGAGGCATTATGACATTTTCTGTTTTATTCACCATTCCCTTCCTAATAATTCCTAACATTATTTGCCTTTTTGACCTCCATAGTACACAATTTTAAAGTATCATCCACTATGACGCCAAGATCTCTTTCTTGGGTTGTAGCTCCTAATATGGAACCTGACATTGTGTAACTACAGCAAGGGTTATTTTTCCCTATTAAGCATTAGATGTTTTCGCCTTGGCTGGTTAGAAGAGACTCCTGCTTATTATAACTTATAAACAGCTGGATCAAAATGTTATTTGGACCAAAATGTGATGGGGAACAAGGTTAGACTGCTGTGGCTTTCAGACCTGGGGTGTGCTGTGAAAAGGTACAAAGTGGAGAATTTTTCATAGAAACGCTTTGACTTAAACTGAAACCAAGGCTAGACAGAACGTGGTTTGTCTCCTCCAGCATTTCCAGCCCCTAAGAACCCACTCAAGCAGTTGCCATCTTACCCCTAAGAATACCTGCAAAGCCATGAGCAGTCTCTCTGGTGGCAAGGGAAGCCTGGGCAGCGGCGTTTAGCAGGATCCGGAAACTCGCTTTGCAGAAGTGGACCCTGGAGGAGTCCTGCCCTGGCACAAAGGCAGGCTCTCCCTCGCCACTTTCTGCCTGCCCTCCTCCCCCACGGGTGCCCAGATGTGCTGGCAGAGAGTTTCTGAGGCTGCAGCACTCCTCCAGCATGTGGCACGGGGTGGAGAGCCCGATCACCCACGGTGGGTGCCCTGGGCAGCGGTCACTGAGCCATAAAAAACGCCTCCGTGAAAGTAACGCGGAGCTCCTCCAGCTCGGGGGCAGCTTCCCACCAGAGCTGCGGCCGCAGCCGAGCCAATCCGTTTCTGGTCCCGAAAGAGTGGCCCGGGATCGCCGGCCGTGCAGCTGCGGACCGATCATTCTCGGAGTCCAGAAAGGTTTCCCCCACTGCCCCCCGAAGAGAGGGGGGAGAAGCTCAGGAAAACACATCCTTAAGTCTGAAACGGAGAGCTCCCAGCGCAGGCTTTAATGACAAACAGCTGCGACGCCCCCCCCCCCCCCCAGGCAGGGAAGCGGAGCAGAGAGCAGCCCGGGAGCGGGCTCTTTCTGCAAGGAGACCACATTCCTCCCCCCCCCCCCAGCAAGAACGGAGCCTGTGCCGAGCCACGTCCAGAGAAAGGAGGGAGGGGGGGGGGATCCAGCCCAGCAAGAGAGATTTCGGCCATCGGGGGGAGGGATTCCTTAGGCAAGGAGCAAGAAGGAACGCCAGAATCTGCAAATCCGAATCGAATCGACCAACCCACAGTGCCCCAGAGGAATGGGGGAAAAAATACAACCTCAAAGTCAGCGACACAGCAATCCCGCCGAGCATTGCTTACTGTTAGAATTAAATTCAGCCAATTTAGCTTCAATCTTCTGAGCCAGCTTGAACATTAAAGATGCATCTAACCCCCCCCCCCGGCAAGAAAGACGGCGCAGGATTGCTCCAGAATCAACACTTGCACTTTTGCACGGAGGAGAAAGTTACGCGGGGAGGGCAGTTGCATGCCCCGGGGGTAGTCCTCGTCCGCAGCTGTAGCTAGATGCGCTTCCTATCCGTTTTCTTACCTTGTCCTCAGGCTCCGCAGCTCCAGCCCTGCTGCCGCACGAGCTCCCAGCACCAAGACTACTGGAGCCCCAACCATGTCAAGGAGGGCTGAGAGCCGGCCCCTCCCTCTTAAAGGGCCACAGCCACCCGGAGGAGGAAGAGGAAAACCAAGCCCGCGTCGAGGTGGATGAGCCGAGTCCACCGGGAGCCAGGAGCGGGGCGCTTTGGAGGAGCAGCGGCTGCAGGCCAGGGCTCAAATCCCCGCTGCTGCGCCTCCTGCCCAAGTCACTTCACCCGCCATTGCCACAAGTACAAACTCAAGAAGACTGGGAATTACTTACAGTATAGGAATGTAATTCACTTTGAGCAACCAATGAAAAAGTGAACTCAAACAAACAAAATTACCAGCCTGGGTGGCTTGCAGGAGCTCCAAAACACTCTGTATTAGTGGCACATAAAAAAAAAAAAAGCTTTAACAAAGCAAAGATGCCTTATTTACATATAGATTTGCAGCACCAGTGTAAGGGGGGTCTTGGCCCTGCATTGGACCATTGATTGATTGCTTTGGGGACTGTGATTTTGTGACCCAGCTGAGGAGGATGTAGCCATTGGCTTATTTATGAAAAGATGTTTTGATGGTCAAGAATGGAGGTTGCACCAGCTTTTTTTTTTTTCACTGTGTTGTGGTGGACTTTTAGGACTGAAAAGATTTTTTGCGTGTTGAGTTTGGAGTTGTTCGGTTTGGTCTGGTGTCTTTGCATGAGTGTTAATGTTTTGTCATTGTGGAGTATACAACAATTTTAACACAATTATATTTCTTCACTGCCTTAAGAGGTCTAGAATGGGTAAATGTTAATCGGTTATTTACTCTCTCAGATAATAGGAGGTCTGGGGGTAACTCCATGAAGTTAGCATGGGGCACATTTAAAACATTTTAGTCAATGCACAATTTGTTACCAGGGGATGTGGTTAGTGGAGCTGGGTTTGGATAAGTTCTTGGAGGAGAAGTCCATTAACTGGTATTAATCAATTTGAGGTAGGGAATGGCCTCTGCTCTTTACAGGTAGCAGGATGGTATCTACTTAGTGTTTGGGTATGTGCATCCTGGATTGGCCACTGTTGGAAACAGGATGCTGGGCTTGATAGACCCTTGCTCTGACCCAGTATGGCATGTTCTTCCCACCCCCACCTTGCATGCACATCTCTATTCATTGTGGATTTCCTTAAAGCTCAACGCAGGTGTAGGAAGCCCTACTGTATCCAGTCTCTGCCCTTGTTCTAAGTCTGCAGCATGCACCTGCTCTCCAGCTTTATGTCCTTATCTCATCCATGGTAGTTGGAGACATGAAGTGGTCCAGCTCGTGGCCAATCCCACCCTTAAAGACTTGATCAAAGCACTTCACCTCCCAAACAGCAGGGTAATGGAAGTTGTAGTAAAAGCAGGCACCTGCTGGACCTAATAAATAAACAGGCAGACATAGGGCCGGTAACAGTAACACAATGCAAAGGCTCCACCGTTATCCATCATGCAGAACAAGGGCGCACAGCACCTTGCCTGGGGCTAGGGCTTGATATGTGTGAGTTAGATTGACCTGGACGGGAGATGTGAGTGGAGAGAGAGGGGTAGAGGTAAGGCAGGAGACACAGCCTTTAACCAGAGCCAGTAAAGAACTCTCTGCAAAGCTGGTACAGGACAGCTCCCTGCTAGCGCTGGACACGCCACTGTAACATTCTGCCCACCATAGCAGGCAGCTCCAGGAACGGCACAAGGATGCGGTTGACTCTGTGAGAGCTTTGGGCCCTCACTTATGACTTTGTGCTTACCAGAGTGTCTCTATTACAGTTTCAAGTCATCCTCTGTAGTGGCCTCATAAGATTATAAAGTCCTCCCCTGTAACCTTACACCCCTACAATGTTTGCCCCTATAACCCTATGCCCATGGGCCCAGACACTTCTCTACGACTTTATGCTCCAGAGAGGGAATTGGCTCTAGAAGGGCAACAGGGCCTCTCCTGTAACAATAAGGGTCACCATGCAGGAAGAGTCAGGCAGAGAGGCGACTTCTCCTCCTCCTCTGGATAGAGCAGGGAAGTTGCTCTGCTCACAAACAGTTGCCCCTGCTTCTTGTTTGGCTTTCAGAAGATTTAAAGTGCACGATTTTTTTTTTTGGCCACTGGACCCATGATGCACTGACCCATACCTTATCACAAGAGCTGCCTCTAAGGGAAATGTTTTTCACAAGGTTAGTACATTTTCAATTGCACCTGCCCGTGGAAGGCCTGTGGCACGCTCATTCAAGTCCACACATCTCATACCCCCAACCCCACCTTCTTGGGAGATGCAAATGTGGCATTAGCATATAGCCCTAGGTAGGACAGAGGCCACACCATGGGATGAGGTGAAAAGGACAAAACCAAGGCAGCATGACAGAGCGAGGGTATAGACCAGGAAGTAGCAGCAAGTTACAAATCCCCAGAAACCAGTAGGCTGGCAGCAGCCAACTACCATCCCACAAGGCCACAGCTAACAACAAAGGGAATTTGGTTCTTACCTGCTAATTTTCATTCCTGTAGTACCACGGCCCAGTCCAGACGCCTGGGTTTTGCCTTCCCTCCAGCAGATGGAGATAGAGAAAGTTTTACTAACACTACCATATAACTCAACGTGGAACCTGCAGTCCCTCCGTTTTGACCTGCACCAAAGCCAAAATAAGAGAAACACTAATACCAACCACAAACTAATATCCCCTGAATGAGCAGTGGGAAGTGGAAACTTGTCTACATTAAAAAAACATGAAGGACTAAACAAACTTATGAAGAATGGCACATTAATGACAACCAACAGAGCGAGCGGACTCTCCTGAACTCCTTACGTCAACCGGGTGGGCCTCTGGCCTGATCTGTGGTACTACAGGAATGAAAATTAGCAGGTAAGAACCAGTTTTCCTTTCCCTGTACGTACCCGGATCAGTCCAGTCTCCTGGGATGTACCAAAGCTTCCCTAAACCGGGTGGGACCGTGAGATTCCCACTCAAAGTACACTCTCTCCAAAGCCCATGGCGTCTGGGGCATCCAAACGATAATGCCTGGTGAAAGTGTGTAAGGACTTCCCAGCAGCCGCCCTGCCCATTCTTGCGGTGACACTCTCAGATAATCCACCACACCATCATGGCCTCTGACACCTTGTGCCCTTTTTGCACCACTCCACAGCAGAAAAAAGGCGATCAGTCAACCAGAAGCTTAATTAGTAAACTTTAAGATCCGCAGCAATACGCGCTGGACATCCAAAAGCCGCAACTCTCGCGCATCAGTCGCTGTAGCCTCCAAAATTGGGAAAGCCAGGAGCTCCACTGACAGACTTAAGTGAAAAGATAATACCGGCTTCAGTGGAAAGGCTGGAACCATCCCCACGGAGAGCCCTGAATCCAAAATCCTCCAGAAAGGATCTCTGTTCGGTGGAACAAATAGTCACCAAGGAAACCACCTTCAAAGAGAGATTTTATTTTATTTTTTTTTAATTAATGCTTTATTAATTTTTTACAATGTATTACATACATATTTCAAAAAAGAAAAAGCATATATTGGACATATCCATCAAGAAATACACATTTTCAGAAGGAAATTAAATCACATTTACATGCTTTTATGCACAGAAACCTTAAGAATTTGGCCGAAACTAATGGGAGTACTCATTTGGATACATTACGTTTAAACTCAATTAAAAACTGACAACGTTTTATACCGGTTATTACTTTGATTATGTTTATTCATGTGGGTTCAGAACCAGTTACATTGGCAGTAGTTCCAGCATATAAAAAAAGATTTTAATTGCTCTACTAAGATAAAAAGACAAAGTTCTCATTCTTGCATCTAATATTACACCTACACGGGTACCTTAACATAAAAGTATAACCCAATGCCAGAACCTGGGGTCTCAAACCTATAAATTCTTTTCGTCTCATCCGCGTGGGTCTGGATAGGTCCGGAAATATTTTGACCATAGAAATCGGAATTTTGATTTAAAAAAACAACACACAAAAAACTTTTCATGACCCTACTAACGTCTCTTCCAGTTATAAAGGACACTAGAAGAGTCCCTCTATCCATGAATTCTATGCCTGAACTTTCAATAAATTGTGTAAGATTATCCATAGTTCCCATCCAGGCTTCAGCAGATTTTCTCATTGATTTCACAAGGATAAAAGCCTTATTTACTATTGGAAGCTGTGCCTCTTCACGTTTCAGACATTCAATCATATATTTCTTCACTGTAGATTGAACTCCTTCCCCCAGCATTCTGGGGAAGTTAAGAAATCTTAGATTTAAGTGTCTGGATTAATTTTCTAGCATTTCCAATCTCTTGGAATGCATTCCAATATCTTTAGAACTTTAATGTTCACAGCTTGAATTTGACTCGTTGCTTGTTCTACGTCTGTCAGCTTACCTCCTAGATCTTTACTTTTGACTCCAAAATTCTGATTCATTGTACGTACTTCAGTTTCAAGCTTTTGATATTTTATATCGCAATCGTTGACTAACTGTCCCAAACTGGTTACCAAGTCCCACAGCTTGTCTAGCATAACTTTGGTTGGTTTGGGGGGCAATTGCAACTTACCCCCAGACTCGAACCATCGCTAGACCCGTAGCTTCCGGTCCCTGTAATTCCATGATCCTGCGTTCCTCCTCAACAGGTGCCAGTGGAGAAATAGCTGGCAAAATTCCCTCTGAGAACCGATCTTCCGTTGTCCCCAACGGGCTTGAGGAGAGCAGCTTAACCGGGTGAAAGTTCTTCTTCCTAGCATCCCCCTCCCATCGAGACGATGAAGTCATCGAACTGCGCCGGATCATGGAGGGTGGCCCGAGACGTCGGGGCCGGCGGAGGTCGACAATCCGGGGGGGGGGGGGGGGGGGGGGGCGAAGCATGGTTTCCCCAAGAAGGCTCAAAGCTCCCCCTTCGCTCCTTACAGCAGGGTATTGCTCCCCCGTTTTCTCTGGCATTGAGGTGGCAAAAGCTGTTTTCTTCTGGACCAGAGGTAAAGCGGGTTCGGGAGGGTAAACTCGCAGTTTACCTTTTCTCTTTGCAGGCATTTCTGAATAAGAAACCAAACAGACGGAAGAGCAGCTTTACATGCAGCCGCTCACGCTGCCATCTTGGCCTGCTCTATCAATGAGATCTTTCAAGACTAAGTTAAGGCTCCAGGAGGGACACGGTTTCTGAACCGGAGGGCACAAATGCTTCGCCCCCTAGGAGACAACGCCCCACATCCGGATGTGCAGCCAGAGACACTCCATGCACTTTTCCTCGAAGACAGCTGAAAGCTGCCACCTGAACTCTGAGGGAGTTAAAGGACAAACTTTTCACCAAACCTCTTTGCAAGAATATCTGATATGGAAGCTCGCAGAGGGACAACCCCCTGCTCCGTGCACCAATCCTCAAAAACTCTCCAGATCCTCACGCACGCCAAGGAGGCGGAAGACTTTCTAGCCTGCAAAAGAGTAGAGATAATATCCTCAGAGTAACCTCTCTCTCTCAAGTGTTTTCTCTCAAAAGCGAAGCCGCGAGATAGAAGCGAGCCGCCTGATCTGAAAATTTGGGACCTTGGTGCAGAAGCTTTGGCAAATGAGCGAGCCTCAATCACATCTGCAAACCAAGGCCTCTGGGGCCACTCCAGAGCCACCAGAATCACGTGGCCCAGGTGGACCTCCACACGTCACAAATCTTGCCCACCAGCGGCCATGGTGGAAACACATACAGCAGAAAGTCCTGCGCCCAAGGAAGAACCAAGGCGTTGTTGCCCTCTGCTCCACACCTCCCTTCAAAGCGCGGTGCCATAGCATTTCACACACTTGCCATTAAATCCATGTAGGGCTTGCACCCCCTGCAAGAAGAAATGAGTGGGACACTGTCTCCATCTGCTGGCAGGGAGGTAAAACCCAGGAGTCTGGACTGATCTGGGTACATACAGGGAACTGCTGGATGCAGAGAAATACTGAGGGAGTGCAGGAGGCACACTGGGTTATGTACAGTGTCAGTGAGTCTCTCTGTCTCCATCTGCTGGCAGGGAGGTAAAACCCAGGAGTCTGGACTGATCTGGGTACATACAGGGAACTGCTGGAGACAGAGAAATACTGAGGGAGTGCAGGAGGCACACTGGGTTATGTACAGTGTCAGTGAGACTCTCTCTGTCTCCATCTGCTGGCAGGGAGGTAAAACCCAGGAGTCTGGACTGATCTGGGTACATACAGGGAACTGCTGGAGACAGAGAAATACTGAGGGAGTGCAGGAGCCACACTGGGTTATGTACAGTGTCAGTGAGTCTCTCTGTCTCCATCTGCTGGCAGGGAGGTAAAACCCAGGAGTCTGGACTGATCTGGGTACATACAGGGAACTGCTGGAGACAGAGAAATACTGAGGGAGTGCAGGAGGCACACTGGGTTATGTACAGTGTCAGTGAGACTCTCTCTGTCTCCATCTGCTGGCAGGGAGGTAAAACCCAGGAGTCTGGACTGATCTGGGTACATACAGGGAACTGCTGGAGACAGAGAAATACTGAGGGACTGCAGGAGGCACACTGGGTTATGTACAGTGTCAGTGAGACTCTCTCTGTCTCCATCTGCTGGCAGGGAGGTAAAACCCAGGAGTCTGGACTGATCTGGGTATGTACAGGGAACTGCTGGAGACAGAGAAATACTGAGGGAGTGCAGGAGGCACACTGGGTTATGTACAGTGTCAGTGAGACTCTCTCTGTCTCCATCTGCTGGAGGGGAGGCATAACCCCGGGAGTCTGGACTGATCTGGGTATGTACAGGGCACTGCTGGAGACAGAGAAATACTGAGGGAGTGCAGGAGGCTCACTGGGTTATGTACAGTGTCAGTGAGACTCTCTCTGTCTCCATCTGCTGGCATGGAGGTAAAATCCAGGAGTCTGGACTGATCTGGGTACATACAGGGAACTGATTTGGCAGCTGTTTGAATTTTGCAGGTCTCGGAGGTGGGGGTAGATAGAGGGGGTAGATGCTTTTCAACCCAGCTTAGTAGAAAGGCAAGGAGGAAGACATGAATAGGTACAGTATCCTCCAAGTGCTCAGGTTTTACAGGCAGAAGCTGGGATACATCGTTAGCAGTGAGGACAGGAATAAAGTGGACAGGCCAATTGGCCTGTTACTGCCGTCATTTGAGTAGGTCATGGTATGTAGCAGGAAGGCAGGCTGCAATGTGAAAAGTCCTGTTTTCTTTTAAAATATCACTATCCCCACTTTTACTCGAGACAAGCACTGCCCAAAGCAAGGGAAGGTTAGGGAACACACACACACACACACACACACAGCTTGCGAGCCACTTACCAAATGCACAAGGACAAGGCTTGAGGTTCCAAAAAAAAAAAAATAGAACAAACCAGTGACAACATACTCCTCGTCCTCCCCACCGCAGTCACAGATCTGCAGTGGCCTGCCACAGGGGAAGAGAGGCTGGAATTTATTAACACCTTCAAAAAACATAAACATCAGAAAACCCCAGGCTAGCACCAGATAATGAGGAAGCAGCCCGGACACAGCCGAGTGACCCCTGGACCACAGCAAGCCTGCAGGGAAAGGCAAAAATTTATAACCTTCTTCCTGCACCTCTACTTTCCCTCCTCCCCCTGCCCCACATACAAACCCTTGCAGCCCAGAGAAGAAGGAATGCCAGGTCCCCCCCAACCTAGGGGAGGCTGCTCCCTGTGGTGTCACTGCTCAGTGCGAGGAGGCTGGAAACTAGCCCACAACAAGAAGGCACCTTTTTAACTCCTCCCCAAAACAGGAGGACCACCAAAACCACAAATACAGGCAAAGTGGGTGAAGCTTGCAGAGCGAGGCGAGGCGGCAGCCCTGCATCCCTCCTCCTTCTTCAGAGGGGCGAGATCGCCATTCACCCGGCTTCTAGCTCCCAGAGTGGGAGCCTGGGCCATAACCAGGCTCCGAGGGCCCGGCCTACAGTGCAGACTCCCAGGCCTGGCCCAAGATTTAGCATTGAGTGGCCTTAGCTTCTTTCATCGTTAAGTCCTTCCACCTCATGGGCAGCGCCTGGCATGGCGATTCCTGCCCCTGCCAGCCTTACCCATTGATCTTCCGCAGGCTCGAGCGGTTCAGGGAGTTCCTGGAAGAGATAAACCATTTAAAGTGGTAGGGTGTGAGCAGTGTGTGTGTGTCTGAGTGTGCGTGGGGGGTAGGTTGCATCAGTATTACCGTATTTCCACGCATATAACCCGCGGGTAATGTGCGTTTTTACCTACCCCGCATGCCCCCCGCGGGGTATAAACGTGGGCGGGTTATCCAGAAAAAATTTTACAACCAATAAAGTTTCCCGACTCTGAATAGGCTGCAGCTGAGAGGAGTCCGTCCTATCCCTGCGCCCGGCCGCTTCCTGATTGGTCGCGTGTTAAATCTAGGCCGCAGGCGGGTGGGCGCTTGTTCCAGGCGGCGGCGGGGGCGGGTGGACGCGCGTTAGTTCGAGACGGCCGGCGGGTGGTCGCGTGTTAAATCTAGGCCGGGTCGCACAGGCGCGCATTCATTCACTGCCGGTGGGGGCAGCCCCCACCGGCAGTGAATGAATGCGCGCCGAAAGCAGCTTGTTCCAGGCGGCGGTGGCGGGTGGACGCGCGTTAGTTCGAGGCGGGTGGTCGCGTGTTAAATCTAGGCCGGGTCGCTCAAGGCAATCTAGGCCGGGTCGCTCAAGGCAGTCACATGCCGTGACGTCACGGCATGTGACTGCCTTGAGCATCGAATCGCAGGGGTCGCATTCATTCACTGCCGGTGGGGGCTGGGGCAGCCCCCACCGGCAGTGAATGAATTCATTCATCCAGGCGGAGGAGCCGGCTGCTTTCAGCTGCCGCTGCCGGCTGCTTTCGGCGCTCAAGGCAGTAGCGGCGAAAGCAGCCGGCTCCTCCGCCTGGATGAATGAATGCGACCCCTGCGATTCGATGCTCAAGGCAGTCACATGCCGTGACGTCACGGCATGTGACTGCCTTGAGCGACCCGGCCTAGATTGCCTTGAGCGACCCGGCCTAGATTTAACACGCGACCACCCGCCTCGAACTAACGCGCGTCCACCCGCCACCGCCGCCTGGAACAAGCTGCTTTCGGCGCGCATTCATTCACTGCCGGTGGGGGCTGCCCCCACCGGCAGTGAATGAATGCGCGCCTGTGCGACCCGGCCTAGATTTAACACGCGACCACCCGCCGGCCGTCTCGAACTAACGCGCGTCCACCCGCCCCCGCCTGGAACAAGCGCCCACCCGCCCGCGGGCCTAGATTTAACACGCGACCACCCGGCTCCCGCCGCCCGCCTGGACCCACGCGGCCCTCCGACAGGTATTTAAAAATTTATTTTTTTTTTGAATTGCGGGTTATATGAGGAGGCGGGGTATATTAAAACTTTTTTTCATAAATCTTGAAAACCTGCGGGTTATGTGTGTGGGCGGGTTATATACGTGGGCGGGTTATTGTCGTGGAAATACGGTACCTGTGCCCCGTGGGGGGTATCAGCGGGGTGTATAGCTGAGGGATCTTGCGGTTGATGAGGGGATTCAGAGCCTCCTTCAGGCGGTGGAAGTTCCTCTCCAGCTCCCGGTGATACTCCCGCTGGTCCGCGCCGATCAGGGTCTTGTTCTTCCGCAGGGCGTCCTCGCACCTTAGCAGAACGGAGTAAGATTTTAACAGACGTACAGGGGGGGGGGGGGCCGGCCCCTCCCCATAACATCTGCCGCCACATCACAAGGTCCAACCTGCAGCCCCCTGGGTTACCACTTCCCTGCCGGACGGTCACAACCCTCAGCTGCCTCAGACACCTTCCACTTCCAGGGCGCTCCCACAATACACCCCTCTCTCTCTCTTCCTCCCTCTCGCACTGACATTTGCGATAAAAACCTTTTCAGTTGGTAAAACGCCTGCGGTGGATTAATCAGCGTGCGATGCGGAAAATAGCGCAGGCGCGATAAACGTATCCTGCGTTGCGGAAATTTCCTATGCCATGCAGGAGCATCATCCCCCCTCCCCCCCCCCTTTTTTTTTTTTTAATCACGGGCGCTATTTTCCGCTATATTTATAGCATTTCGATGAATCCAGGCCTGAGGATGGCAGACGCAGCATTTTGCAAGGTATAAGGCTTCCTGCAGTGCTGCTTTCCTGCCACCTACAAAAGGATAATCCTCCTCCCTCCTCCTCGGTGCAGGTTACGGCGCACACTTTCCTGGCCAGGCACCTTTTGTTGAAGTCTTTGAAGCAGAGACGCAACTTGTTGTGATGCCGATAGAGTTTGGGGTCATCAGGAATGTCTGCCAAGAACACCTGAGCTACTTCCAAGGGTCCCTAAGGGGGAGAGAGAGAGAGCCACAGAGAGCAGTCAGCGTTTAATGGGCCAGACCCCAAAGCCTTCTACAAGCTGAGCCGCAGATGTTGCGTGCAATGATGTGGGGCAGAATACACGATTTCCCAGCAGCAGGAAGAGGCCGTGTTCTCCAATGCCGACAGCTGTCCTGCCACACTAGCCCTGTCCCTCCTGTCCCAGTCATCAAAGTCCTTCCCCATAGGTCAGATCTCTGCTGTTACCTGATTGACAGTCGTCCCCACACAGCCCTGCAGGACCATCTGCAGCATCTTGGCATCTGCAGGGTCCTGATGGGTGGCGAAGGCCAGCTCCTGGGTCTTCTTCTGCATGTCCTCGATGGCCACCTCAATGGGCAGGAGAATGATCTGGAAGACAAAGAAGCCAGCAAAGCTGTCAGACCCTGAGGGGTAACAAAAGTAAACCTCTTGCCCACACAGCACCCACCACTGACTGAAGGCAAAATGATTCAGAAGATGGGGCCACCATGAAACAGGAAGCAACGTCACTGCAGGTGAACATGATTAAAGCCAAGAAGGGACATAACTTGCTGCTGCGAGATCATCCTGCAACTGCAGATGCAGCCCAAAACAGGATTTTCAGGGGACTCCAGCTTCACGCACCCACATATCCCTCCCCACCCCACAAGGACACTGAAAGCAGCACGCTGGAGCTTGTAGACCTGACCTCCCAGAGCAAAGCAGGAACTGCAAGCATCCAGACGGGCCAGCCCCGTCACACAACGCACCTCCTCCTTCTGCACGGCGTTGATGCGGGTCTTGATGTAGGGGAAGGCATGCGAGGTGGTGAGGATGGTCTTACGCTTGTACTGCTCCTGGAGGTCCCCGTGGGCACGGCCATCTAGCGTGAATGGCGTGCAGAACATGAAGGCACGCAGGTTGTAGTTCTTGTCGAAGTACGTGACACGGTCCTTCAGTTCATACGTGTCAAAGAAGGGTTCCACATACGTGATCTGAATGTAAGCCTGCGAGGAGAGACGGAGACAGTACGTGCTGTAGTTACACAATGTTAGGTTCCACATAGGAGCCACCACCCAGGAAAGAGATCTAGGCGTCATAGTGGATAACACATTGAAATCGTTGGCTCAGTGAGCTGCAGCAGTCAAAAAAGCAAACAAACAATGTTGTGAATCATTTGGGAGGGAATGGTTAATAAAATGGAAAATGTCATAATGCCTCTGTATCGCTCCATGGTGAGACCGCACCTTGAATACTGTGTACAATTCTGGTCGCCGCATCTCAAAAAAGATATAATTGCGATGGAGAAGGTACAGAGAAGGGCAGCCAAAATGATAAGGGGAATGGAACAGCTCCCCTATGAGGAAAGACTAAAGAGGTTAGGGGGGATATGATAGAGGTGTTTAAAATCAACAAGTAGATGTGACTCGGTTATTTACACTTTTGGATAATAGAAGGACTAGGGGGCACTCCATGAAGTTAGCATGGGGCACATTTAAGACTAATCGGAGAAAGTTCTTTTTCACTCAACGCACAATAAAGCTCTGGAATTTGTTGCCAGAGGATGTGGTTAGTGCAGTTAGTGTAGCTGGGTTCAAAAAAGGATTGGATAAGTTCTTGGAGGAGAAGTCCATTAACTGCTATTAATCAAGTTTACTTAGGGAATAGCCAATGCTATTAATTGCATCAGAAGCATGGGATCTTCTTAGTGTTTGGGTACTTGTGTCTTGGATTGGCCACTACTGGAAACAGGATGCCGGGCTTGATGGACCCTTGGTCTATGTCTTCAGCTCAGAGTTGTACAACTCTGGTGAAACCAGCTAAACACACCACTTCTTGAGCTTCTGGTAACATTTATTCCCTTCACTTATCAAGTCACACTGAAGGATGCATTTTCACAAAACGAGGGCTGCTGGGTTTAAGAACACATTCCCCCTACTCCTCACTCTCGCCTGCTTTTTTAATGCAGTGTAAATATCACACAGCACAGTTTATCCTGCTGTAAGCTTGTGTAAACTCAGCTCTTGCCACTGTCTCCTCCTGGCTCTAACCTCCAGACTGATGAACAGATCTAGAGCAGGACTTGATGTCCAGTGGGGCATTCAGGACCTTCACAGGAAGTCATCAGGCACAACACTGTAAAGCTAAAACTAGAATAGTGTGCTGAGACCCAAACAGACTCCCCCTTCCTCAGGCTCAGCCCAGCAAGTTTCCCACACTCCCTGTCTGCATCTCCTCTTCAGCACAGCATGTCCCCGACACACCCAGCCTCAGGCTAAGTCCAGCAAGTCCCCAACACACCCAGCCTGCAGCTCCTCAGGATCAGCCCAGCAAGTTCCTGACTCTCCCAGCCTGCAGCTCCTCAGGATCAGCCCAGCAAGTTCCTGACTCTCCCAGCCTGCAGCTCCTCAGGATCAGCCCAGCAAGTTCCTGACTCTCCCAGCCTGCAGCTCCTCAGGCAGCAGAGTCCCCGACACACCCAGCCTGCAGCTCCTCAGGATCAGCCCAGCAAGTTCCTGACTCTCCCAGCCTGCAGCTCCTCAGGATCAGCCCAGCAAGTTCCTGACTCTCCCAGCCTGCAGCTCCTCAGGATCAGCCCAGCAAGTTCCTGACTCTCCCAGCCTGCAGCTCCTCAGGATCAGCCCAGCAAGTTCCTGACTCTCCCAGCCTGCAGCTCCTCAGGATCAGCCCAGCAAGTTCCTGACTCTCCCAGCCTGCAGCTCCTCAGGATCAGCCCAGCAAGTTCCTGACTCTCCCAGCCTGCAGCTCCTCAGGCAGCAGAGTCCCCGACACACCCAGCCTGCAGCTCCTCAGGCTCAGCCCAGCACTCCCCTTTCATTCTTTTACCTTATTGGGATCCAGCTTTGCTTTGTCCACGGGGTTTGAATCCTTAATGATTTCCACCATTTCATCTCCAAAGCGTTCTGAATAAAATTCCTGAACATAGGTTTCAAAATACATCTCTTACAATAGCAGAAGGCTCACATCACTGGATTTCTGCAGCCAGGCTGAAACCCTGCCAAAGCTTCATCGCCCCCCCGCCCCCAGGCTGCGGATGCTCTGCTGGTCCCGCAACCTATTCCCCCCACCCCCTCCCTCCCCAAGTCAGTATAAATCAATAGCAAATGGTCCCCCTGGCTGTCTCCCCTGGCGCAGCTGGAAACATGGAGCTTAGCTCCTCCAACATGTCTGTGAACCAGCTAACAAGACTTCCTATTTCACTCCCAGCCCGGGCCAGGAATGCAGCCCAGGTCTCTGAACCCCTGCAGCGCCCGAGATGGAAATGTAGCCCAGATTCACCTGTCTGGCCTCGGAGATGCCCAGGACTTTCACAGAGACGCCTGTGATTCACAGCCCGGGTTTGCAGGGTTCTCGGGATCAGTGTACTTATGTCTCTCAGACATGGCTGCTGCCGAGCAGCTGCAGCTCCCTCCCTACCCTCCCCCCTCTCTGGCTGCTGCTGGCTAGTCCCTTCTCTCTCTCCTTCACTCTGGGTGGACTCTGAGGTTTTGCTACATGTACGACCCGCCCCCCCCCCCCAGGCCCGTACCTCCAGCCGGTGGGAAATCTCAGCCAGCTTGGTGATGGACGGCTCCTTGTACACAAACTCCTGCTCATCCAGATCCCCGAACTTGCAGCCGTAGAAGCCCACCCGGAAGTAAGTGCCGAACATCCTCTGACGTCCTGTGGGAGACCGAAAAACCAGGCACACAACAAAGACTGGGGTGAGGGACAGTGGCAGAGCCGGGGATTAGAACCGAGGCACTCCTGATCTCCAGTCCTCCCCAAAGACAGGGGGTTTTGTCACTTACCCAAATCATTTACGGGGAGAGCCGCAGCAGTCGGAGGAGTTACCAGAACAAGGGGAAAAAAAGACGAACAAAAAAACAGGAGGAGAGAATAAAAATACTAGATTAAGAAATACAAATGAAGAAGCACTTTGGCCACATGCAGAAAAGCCACACAAGGACAGCAAACACCCAATAAGTTGAAACCCGGATCCTTAGTTCCCCCAAGAAAAAGCACCGGCCATACCCACATTTTACCCCTCCCCAGGTCCCTGGGGGCAGAGCTACCAGTGACAGCACCTCTCCCCACTTCCCCAGGGGCAGACACTGCTCCCACTAGCACTGGTCCTCTCCAGACATCGCAGCAGACCAAGTGCCCGCCCGTTATTCAATGCATCCCCATGCAGCCGCCTGCACATGTGATATCACTCGCTGATGTAGTGGGGTGGTGGGGGCAGTGCCCAAAGAATTAAAAAAAAAAAAACCCCCTAAATTTAAAGGGCAGTCTCCTATTGCATCTAGAGCCGAGTCTATGTGGGCTCCTGGCAGCAAGGCATATTCCCCCTGCAACAAAGGAAAATTGGTTTTTATCTGCTAATGTTTGTTCCTGAGAACCACAGATCAGTCCAGACTCCTGGTGTTTTGCCATCCCGCCAGCAGAGGGAGACAGAGAAAGTTTCACCGACACTTAATCTGATGTAGCACCTGCAGTCCCCCTCAGTATTGACCTGAACCCAAGCCAAGATGGAAAAGTATCCCAAAACTCAATGTAACCCAGCAAACATCTCCCGCCAAACGAGCAGACGGAACCACTAAATCTGAATGAGCCTTATAACCTTATAAGTCAGAAAGTACGACCATCACTTGAGCCAGAAAGAGCCAACTGAAAATCCTTCCGCTTATATACAAACCCCCCCCCCCCCCCCACAGATTGAGCGACTCTCCAAACTTCCCTTTTGCGGCTGCAGGCTCCGGCTGTAAAGCTGTAGGAGGGAGGAGAGGGATCTCCCCCCCCCCTCAGCAGGTCAAGAATCCGGACAGACCCAGGGGGTTCCAACCCCTCCCGCTCGTCCGCTCCTCTACCTGAAAGGATGGCCCCCACCAGGACCTACCGACCTCCAGGGAAGGGCTAAGTAGTAATTCTAACCCCAACACTACCTGCAGGATTTTGCACCACCTTCCATCTGCTGGAGACGGAGAAATACTGAGGGAGTGCAGGTGGAGCACCAGGTTACGCGACAGTGTCAGTAAAGCTTTCTCTGTCTCCATCCGCTGGAAGGGAGGGCACAACCCAGGAGCCTGGACTGATCCGGGTACGTACAGGGAATGAGCAGAGCAGAGCAGTACAGGGACTGCCCCCCCGGCCCCTACATCTGCACCCCAGTGCCCGAGCCGTTCCCCCTTTAAAATCTGCTGCTCAGAACGCGAGCGATAAAGCAGCAGAAGCGATCAGAGAGAGTTACCCGGCCACAGGCGTGCTGGGGCGGCAGTGACCGGGACACAGGGAGGGGGGTCATTCGTTTTGGAATAAAAGCTGTTGCTTGCACTCTGCTACGTGACAGAACCCATGACACGCGTCGCTGTAACCGGTTACACGTGTGTGTGTGTGTGTGATGGGAACTGGCCAGGGCTGGCTGCTCTCAGAACTTGGCAGGTAACTTGTGTCTTACTGCAGGGTTTATAAGCAGCAGGGGACGGGCAATGAAACGTCAGCTCTGGCCAGCCACACCCAGGCTTGCTTTTTTGGGACAGACCCAATTCAGCAGGGGAGTCTTGGAAGCAAAGTCTGCAGTCAGGGAGGTCCTGAGAGCAAGGCCTCATTCGAAGCTCTCGGGGACAGGCACCGGCTGACGCCGTCCCCACTGCTCCCCCCCACCCGGTGGTGCCACCGTGCAAAAGTCGCACTCAGTCACGCCTGCTACGTATGAGGCACAAACGTCATTTATCTTATCCGATTTCTATGCCGCTCGTTCTCTCTCCAAAAGAGCTTTGGCTGTGCAGGGGACGGCGGAAGCCACAGGGTTCAAGGCAGCAGCCACGCCAGTACTGGCGGCTGATTAGATCATCACAAAGCTCTGCGGGGTTAAGACACGGGGGAGGGAGAGCTGCTGGACGCGACGTCACCTACCGACTTCTACTTGTGCTAAAGCTTCCGGGGCTGGCAGGACAGGATGGGCTTTCTCTGCCATCAGCTGCCCCCTCCAGTCCCCTTTTTCCGCAGGGAAGCTTTTTTTTTTTTTTTTTTTTTTTTAATGATTTAGCGGGAGGGAAGCTGAATTAAAAAAAAAAAAAATCTTGCAAAAAAAAGTCAACCTGGGAATGTGGGTGTTGGTAGCCGCTGCCTGGATGCCATCTGTAGGGTTTCTGTGCCCCCCCCAGAGCTCACCTCATGCCCCTTTCTATTAACACTGAAAGGAAACCCGATCCCCTCGCCCCAGGATAGGTTTGGGTCACAGTGGCTCTCGTTAACAGCTCTCAGCACTGGAGTGCTCCGTCACGTGACACTTGCTGTTTTGGCCTGTTGGAAAGGCTTCTCAGGTGCCACTGCAGCAGGCCAAGCACGTCAGATGCATATAAAATAAAATAATAATAGGAGGGGATCCTGGAGGCAAAACGTAGGATCTTAAAATTTACAGTTACCCTCCATGGACACCGGGGGGAGGGGAGGAGACTCGGTACTTAGCAGGGAGAGCCGCAGGATCCGCACTGCATCCTAACCTGGATTTGGTTGGAAGTTCTCCTCCCACCCTGCTGTATAAACCAAGTCCAGGTGCCACCGAGCCTCTGTATGCCTTGTCACCCTTACTAATTCAACATGCACAAGAGAGAGTGAGAGGGGAGCCTCCGGTGCCTGCGCACCTAAGGATTAGTGCAAGACAGGAGCTGTCACACAGAGTCTGGGCCTTGTATTTACACTGGCACGGCTGGTGAGTGGAGGGCACTGCAAACCCCTCCCCGCTGCACTGCCAGAAGGGACAGCTTTGGCCAGGTCAGAGAGAGCGTGTCCTGCTGGAAATTAGTTTTAATCGCACTGGGCCATGGGGTGGGTTCAGGGGAGTCCTCGCCGGCAGTGTTATTACGCTTGCAGTCACAGCCAGGACAGGGTTAATTCCGCTCTCGGTTCATGCATGCAGGGGGGAGAGGGGGGGGGTGTGTGCGGCGGTCGCTACACGCATGCCCCATGGCGCTGGCTCGTTCACGGTGCAGGATTCGCGTCAAGAACCAAAGCCCTGTATTTTAAAAGGTTACAGCGCGTGCAAGGTGTCTCCCCCCCCGTGCCTTTGTAACGAGGTAGGTGTTGGCACGCAACGCCATGCACTAGAGGGTAAGGGTAAGATAACACTGAACTCCTACCTCCCAGCCTGAACTCTGGCGAAGAGCGGAGCAGGAGAGAGAGAGAGAGAGAGAGAGAGAAACCATTAATAACGCACGCAACATGGCCTGACCTCCCCTAACCTCCCTACACAGGTAATGCACCGCCAGACCTCTCCACGCTGCCCCAACCGGTTACTGCTCGGCAAGCCTGTACGAAATGAAGGCAAGAGAGAGCCTCTGGGCTGCGAGGGACAGGCGAGCGGGGTTGACGACGCCACTTTAGTTAGATATAGGGGCTTTGGGGAGGTCGAGGCTGGATCCAGCTCCACCACTCGTCAACGTTTCCCAGCTAATGCAGCTCTGGCAGCAGGCGCATCGCCGTCACAGGTTTTCGGATTTAGCAACGGCCTACGTGTGCTGGCAGAGGTGCTGCAGGCCACTGCGGCGCATCCGATTTAGGGAGGATGTCCGTGCGGTCTTTGGTGCGTTGGCCGCCCATAACAAGTAAAGCCCGGTGTAAAATTCTTGCTGTCGTGCAGAGAGAGAGAGAGAGAGTGTCGAGGGGCTCCGGATCTGCCTAGTTAAAAAGGGAGAAAGTGCGCCGGCACGGCCCGGCTAGGCCTCTCCCGGCGATTCCATCGTGTTCCTCACAAGGGATAACCAGGATTATCAACCCCACCCCCATCTGGCAGCGAGAGGGCAACGGGCCCCTACAGACTTCCCTCTAGTGCCCCCTCACGGCCTCTGTGGTAAGGAGGAAGCAATATTTTTGTCCGCCGCTGTCCGAGAGACGAGAGTGGGGCTGGAGATTCCCTGGGCAGGGTGCGGGTCTGGCAGCGTACACGAGGAGGAATGAACCAGTTTTCAGGTTTAAGCTTCATTTAGAGAAGACGGCGCATCACTTACAAGGACAAGGACCCTAATGGAGAGCCCCCCTTGTTCCCCAGTACCTGGTTTGTTATCTTGCTGAAGGCGTCTTGCAGCTTCCCGTGCACAGCCCCCAACTTCTTGAAGTCCCGGTTCGCCTCGTGGATGGGAATCAAGACCTTGTAGACTTCATTCACGGCCTCAAACAGACCCCCCTAGGAGGAGAAGAGGGAGAGAAGAGAGTCAGAAGCCCTCTCTCGCCTGGGCGAATCCCAGAAAACCTGCCGGGCATCCCCCCCCCTCACCATAGTGAAAGAAGCTGCCGCCTGCTCCAGGAGTCCCACCAGCCCTGCCTCCGTGAAGTACTTTCCAGAGCAGACCCCCTCCTCATCAGGGGACAAGATGTCGTCCGAGACTGCAGACTCCTCCAGAACGTTAACGGAGATGCTCTGAAAGAGAGAGGAGGAGCAGCAGCGTCAGGGGAGAGCAGTCGCTACCGAACACCCCCCCCTACCCCACCCAGTCCTCCCACCAGGCGGGAAGGAGGAAGCCGGTCATTAATACAGACCCGCCCCCCCCGCCCCGAGAGGAAGAGGAGCGTTCAGGGAGAGAGAGGGGGGGGGGGGGGGGGGCGGAGAAGGGAACACAAAGATGGGAGGGGAGCATTCACCCACGGAGCTTATGTGCCTGAGCACGTTCGCGTCGCACCTGCATGTCAGCGTGTCCCGCTAGTGCACCATCTCTCATGTCCTCCGAACAGCTCCCACAGATAAGGGAAATCAGCGGCTGGGAGCTGTGCTTTTCCCGAATGGACAGGCCCGGTCATCCCCCCCCCCCCCCCCAGTTCTTAAGCCTAAAAAAAAGAGACAGCCCTGCCCCCCTCCTGTCTCGGGCGTTCTATACCTGGAAGCTGACGCAGCCGATGGGCAGGTACCGGCAGTCCTCCAGCATGTTCAGGTACTCCGCCACCAGGGCGGCGGCGTGCACCAGGCACTGGGCGGCCTCCGCGTGGTTCCCCCGCTCGGAGTGCTTCCCCGCCATGTTCTGCAGCCAGGTCAGGCGCAGGTCCGGGGAGTTCTGGTAACCCTTTGCAATCCTGCGAATCAAAACAAAAAACCAACAGGCCACACACGCTGGTAATGCCATTCCCATGGGCAGGGCGGCTGCTTGCAGCTGCGCAGAGGCCTGAAGAGAGGTTTCTCGCAGCTGCATCACCACAGATAAAGGGATAAAATGAAGGAGAGGTAAAACCCAAAGGATGCAAAATCATTCCCACTGTATTAAAGAACCAATATATATTTTTTTTAAGGATAGTTCATCATGTAACAGTGCCAGACTCTGCGGGGCAAGCGGGGAGAACCCTCTCTTTACTGATCTCCCCAAGGAAAGAGTGGGGGGAAGCTGACAGGAGGCCGCAACAGGGCAGTCTGTAAAATCCCACCGCTGCCACCAGCGCTGTCCACCTACCCTGGGGCACAGAGCGGAGAGGACCCACGCGTACCTGTACATTAAATCGATCAGCATCTCGGGGTCTTCCTGATGCTCCTTCATCTTCACCGTGTCCGTCAGGATCATGTGCAGGTTAAACACCAGGTCCTGAACCTGTACCATGAGCGAAGTGAGTGAGAGAGAGAGAGAGACAGAGACAGAGAGATACCCCATTAAGCGTTCTGCAGACACAGCAGCCCCCCCCCCCCCCATCACAGGTCTCCTTCTGCCCCTCCCTCTAGGAGGGCAAGGCTGCAGGGCCGCCTCCTCTTCCCGTAGCCCCGGGCCTTTCTGCCCCCGTTACCTGCTCTGGGAAGGTGGTGTCCCGCATCCCCAAGTCCTCCTCTGCGTAGGTGAGGATGGTTTTCAGCGAGCGCCGCAGATACTCCTCGTTGAAGGTCTGGGACATGCCCACCAGCGAGGACAGAGACATGGTCACCTGCATTTTCACCCGGGCGAAGTTCTGTGCGGAGGCGAGAAAAAAAAAAGTTCTCATCAGCGCGGCTGGAAGCCCTCGCCACGGGGCTACGAACGTTTTACAGCGGCGCGCGCTGCCCGGCGGAGGGAGTGCCGCGAGGGTCTGCACCCAGCATTTTCTAGCCCCCCCCCAGGTCCTGCATTTCGTGGCTACTCACGTTTCCGATTTCGAAGTTCTGGCGCATGAGCAGGTAGAGGGAGGCGCTGGCGTGGGTGCGCACGGAGCCCACGCTGCTGCTACAGTGCCGCAGGAGCCTCAGACACAGGTCCGCGCACAGCTCCGTGTCCTCCTCGAAGAGTATCTCTGGGAACTGGACGAGAGGGGGGGGGGGGGGGGGGGGAGAGACCGGGACACGGTTACACTTTCCAGGCCCCTGAACGTCAGGTCTTCCCGTTTCACCAGATCTGCGTGCCCCTGGCACCCCTGTGTACGCCTCCCCTACCCTCCCCCTCCCACCTGCCTCTGTGCAGAGTGTCTGTCTCCCCTCATCTCTGGCACCATGCGCCCACCTCGGGCCCTGGCATGCCTCAACGCCGTGCACACAGCCCCCCCATCTCCGCGCCCCCACACCATGCTCCCGCGTGCTCAGGTACCTTGCACACCAGCGCCCGCTGTGTGGTGAAACAGTGCTGCAGGAAAAGGACGCTCTGGTTACAGGCCAGGCTGTGTAGCAGGACCCTCAGGACGCCCCCTAATACACTCTCCTTTGCCTCCGACAAGACCACCGTCTGGGGGGGGGTACAGAAAAGGGCGAGAGCGGGACGTGTCAGGGAGCAGTGCCACGTCGAGGAGCTGGAGACAGCATTCAGAGGAAACGTCCACCTTGTACATCCCCAGGATGGGAGGGAGGCCGTCCCCCCTCCAACCTGTTCCTCACTCACTGGCAACAGACACAGTAAGGCGAGGGGGCGTCTGTGTCTCCGTATATACAAACGCACACACACACAGCGCATGTACAAGGCACAGCTCCCACCCATTACCTGCACAATTATTTCCAAGGTGTCCAGCACTACCAGGCTGGCCTCAGTGGCCAGGTTCCCCTCCACCAGGGCCTCCAGATCCCGCTCCGCTTTACTCCTAGGGATGAAGAAGCAGGATGGGGGTGTGAGCGGCATGATCTGAAGCCGCGATGCTGCCGGTGCAACGCCTTTCCCTCCGAGCGAGAGCCGGAGAAGGCGATGCCGCCTCGCCACACCCTTCACCCCCCAGGGACCTACTTATCGACTTTGTCCGAGTTCTGCTTCCAGTGGGTGATGTTTTTCCTCCAGCGGACGTTCTCCTGGGGGCCGTACGGGCTTCTCTCTGCGCAGAAGGGCGAGAGGCGAGGTGAGAAGCCTCCCGCGAAGTCACTACCCAACATAAAAAGCTGAGCTCCAGCCCCTGTGAAGGCTGGGCTGCCTGCGGGCTTCAATTCCCTCTGCTATCCAGAGGCGAGACAGCCCTCTCCCCATCTTCCTCACCTCTGCTGCGCCGCACCATCTCCTGTCGGGCACCGATCGTCCCCAGGATGGCCTCTTCCAGCCGCGCTTTCATGTCCAGGGACTTCTTAAAGGTCAGACTGTTCAGCTGCTCCAGCGTCTTCTGGCCCTAGGGCAGTAAAGACATCGGAAGGAAACGCCGGGTCAGACAAGGTCTTTCAGAATCAGCCCGTCACATGGCCGGACGTAGGCACACGCACACTCCGACGGGGGTGCTGAACAGCGCCTCCCATGGTACCGCCTCCCCCCTCCTGTGCATGCAGGAGCCCGACCGAGGCCCTCGAAAGGGCACACTCACCTTGTACTCGAAGCAGGAGACGCAGAGGTCCAGCAGGTCCAGCAGGCGGCCCAGCTGCAGGGTGGAGAGGTCAGAGAACCATTTCTCCATCACCTCCTCGTCTGCGTTCTTCAGCACCCAGAGCAGGCAGAGGAGCAGGATCCGGCTGCACTCCGCGGAGAGCATGCCAGGCTGGCGGGCAGACTGAGAGCAGAGAACAGCGGCTGAGACTGCGCCATCCAAACGCGTAACAAAGGAACAAGCCCCACCGCACCAAGCCCTGTACACGTACCCCAGATCAGTCCAGACTCCTGGATTTTGCCCTCCCTGCCAGCAGATGGAGACAGAGAGAGTTTCGCAGCCACCGCCACCGGCAGTCCCCTCAGTATTTCCAGCAGATGGAGAAGGTGCAAATTCTGAAGGAAGAGAAGGGGTTGCCGAGGGACGGCATGCTTGCCCAGATTCTTTCATCGCAGGCGACCGGGCGGCTCTTCTTTTATTTTCTCGTTCCTCCGGAGTTGTTTTTTTTTTTGCTTTGCTGCGGCTCAGCGCCACGTTTTCTATGCCGCGCGGGTTGTGCCGCTCTGTTTGTGGAGACGAGCGTTCTCTCCTGCGAGGGCCGATGCTCCTGGTGTCTCTCTGGAGCGTGGGAGCGGCGGCCATTTTGTTCACATTCTCAGCTGCCTTGCGAGCCGGAGGGGGTTTTCCCTCCCCTATTGTCTCCTGTAGTTAGGGTCTCCAGGGGAGACCAGGAGGCTGAGGGGAATCATGCTGCAGGCGAGGATGATTCCCAGGGGGATTCAGATTCTTCTTCTTCTTCCTTCTCACCTGAATTTGTTCTATTACATAAAGCTTATAAGGCCAGGAAAGCTAAAGCCGTGCAGGGGGCTTCGACACACTCAAGACGGGTGAAGAGTGCCAGGACCTCTCCAGCTACCGGGTTACGAGGGTCTGGCAGGTCCCAGGGGCCTCAGCACTAACTACTGCTGCTGCAGACACCTCCTCTGATGCTTCAGATGTGGGGGATCCGTGGGCGCAGACCAGGATCCAGATCAGGCGCTGACCAAAAACCTGACCGTAGAAGGGGAGCTGGATGCAGGGAAGCTTTGGCACGTCCCAGGAGCCTGCACTGATCTGGGTACATACAGGGAAAGGAAAATTGGATCTTACTTGCTAGTACCACAGAGTAGTCCAGAGTCCTACCCAGTGGAGGAAAGGGAGATCTGGAGAGTCCACTCCATCTGGTTTTTGTGATTACTCTGAAGAATGGCACAGGTTTTGTTAGTCCTACACAGGGTTTTGTGTGGGCACGGTTATCTGTTTCAGGTTTCCACTTCCCACTGCTCGTTCAGGGGATGTTAGTGGTCTTTGTTTCTATTTTTGGGCTTGGGTACAGGTCA
The DNA here is from genome assembly GCF_901001135.1 of Rhinatrema bivittatum. Classification (NCBI taxonomy): domain Eukaryota; kingdom Metazoa; phylum Chordata; class Amphibia; order Gymnophiona; family Rhinatrematidae; genus Rhinatrema; species Rhinatrema bivittatum. Next base: position 41,578,772 of record NC_042633.1, read on the forward strand.
ATACTGAGGGTCTGCAGGTGCTACACCAGGTTAAGTGACAGTGTCAGTGAGACTCTCTCTGTCTCCATCTGCTGGCAGGGAGGTAAAACCCAGGAGTCTGGACTGATCTGGGTACATACAGGGAACTGCTGGAGACAGAGAAATACTGAGGGACTGCAGGAGGCACACTGGGCTATGTACAGTGTCAGTGAGACTCTCTCTGTCTCCATCTGCTGGCAGGGAGGGCAAAACCCAGGAGTCTGGACTGATCTGGGTACATACAGGGAACTGCTGGAGACAGAGAAATACTGAGGGAGTGCAGGAGGCACACTGGGTTATGTACAGTGTCAGAGAGACTCTCTCTGTCTCCATCTGCTGGCAGGGAGGGCAAAACCCAGGAGTCTGGACTGATCTGGGTACATACAGGGAACTGCTGGAGACAGAGAAATACTGAAGGAGTGCAGGAGGCACACTGGGCTATGTACAGTGTCAGTGAGACTCTCTCTGTCTCCATCTGCTGGCAGGGAGGGCAAAACCCAGGAGTCTGGACTGATATGTGGTACTACAGGAATGAAATTTAGCTGGTAAGACCCGGTTTTCCTTTTCACCATATAACTCTCCCCATCCCCGCCCACAGGTCCTGAGGCCCCTGGTTTTATCAATGGGGCCAGACTGGTGGGGATCCATCCCAGTTAAGATAATAGAAGGGAGGGTACTCACCACTGTGGGCACCTGGAAGGAGTTGGCTTTACATCCATGGGGCAGTGGGGAGCCCGCTATTGCCATGGCGACTGACTGACTGATGGTGCTGCCCCCGCTGTCGGTGTCCCCCACCTCGTCAAGGAGGATGGAGGAGGCAAGACGACCCCGCTGACTGTGAGTCTCTGCACACAGTGACAGAAATAAAAACCCATCTCAGACACGCACAAGGCTCCCGACGATGCTGCTCTGCAGGCAGTGCCTCATTCACACACAGCTGCCAACAACTCTGAGCATAAGGGCAAGCTAGAATAAGGGATCAGAATATGAAGCTGCAGGAGTAACTTCAGGAAATAGTCTTCCTCAAAAGGGTGCTGGGTGCATGGAATGTCTCAAAGGGGAGATGGTGGAGGAGGCCAGAAGAGTAATAAGAATTCAAGGAAGCCTGTAAAGGGCACAGCAGCAGTAGGGGAGTGAGGGGTAAAGCCTGGGATAAGCACAGAGGATCCTTAGCTGTGGGGGAGTGAGGGGTAAAGCCTGGGATAAGCACAGAGGATCCTTAGCTGTGGGAGGGAGTGAGAGGTAAAGCCTGGGATAAGCACAGAGGATCCTTAGCTGTGGGAGGGAGTGAGAGGTAAAGCCTGGGATAAGCACAGAGGATCCTTAGCTGTGAGGGAGTGAGGGGTAAAGCCTGGGATAAGCACAGAGGATCCTTAGCTGTGGGGGAGTGAGGTGTAAAGCCTGGGATAAGCACAGAGGATCCTTAGCTGTGAGGGAGTGAGGGGTAAAGCCTGGGATAAGCACAGAGGATCCTTAGCTGTGGGGGAGTGAGGTGTAAAGCCTGGGATAAGCACAGAGGATCCTTAGCTGTGGGGGAGTGAGAGGTAAAGCCTGGGATAAGCACAGAGGATCCTTAGCTGTGAGGGAGTGAGGGGTAAAGCCTGGGATATACACAGAGGATCCTTAGCTGTGGGGGAGTGAGGGGTAAAGCCTGGGATAAGCACAGAGGATCCTTAGCTGTGGGAGGGAGTGAGGGGTAAAGCCTGGGATAAGCACAGAGGATCCTTAGCTGTGAGGGAGTGAGGGGTAAAGCCTGGGATAAGCACAGAGGATCCTTAGCTGTGGGAGGGAGTGAGGGGTAAAGCCTGGGATAAGCACAGAGGATCCTTAGCTGTGAGGGAGTGAGGGGTAAAGCCTGGGATAAGCACAGAGGATCCTTAGCTGTGGGAGGGAGTGAGAGGGTTATTACAGTACTGATGGATATAAACATGCAAAAGAAACTAATCCATTTTCTCTCCCCCCCACCCCCCTTACCTGTGAAATCATAGAGCTGTGGCAGGGTGTCCATGACAATGCCAATGAGCGGCAGATATAGCTGGGCCACGTGCGCCCTCACGGTGGGATCGGCGTAGCGTGCGTCTGTGTCATGGCTGCACAGAAGGTTCTGGAGCGTGCTGATGGCCTTCTTGTGCAGGAAGAGGGCGCTGCAAGGTCAGGGGTGGAGTTGGGGGGGTAAGAGACAGTAATGTTACAATGGGGCCAAGAAAGAGACCCCAGTGGCAGGGGCCATGGTCTCACTTGTAACCCCCCCCCCATTACAATATCCAGCACCGCTTGCCTCCAGCAATCCCGAGCCCAGCGGCCTACAACGGGTCACTGTTATCTAATCCCTCCTCCCTCTGAGAACCAAGAACGAAAAAGCAAGCGGTCACCCCACCAACTGTGGAACTCACCCCTCCCCATCGGGATCCAGAATCAGCGCCAGCTCGGTCAACACCAGCCCCGTCAGAAAGTGCTGATGCCGGAAGGGCACCGACAGCTCGAACATGTTACTGACCCGCTGGTCCTGCAGGTGGCTGGAGAAAGCAGAGCTCTGCGAGGCAAGAAGAGATGGGGAGCAGGGGTGAAGGCATGGCGACAGAGGGGGGGGAGGAGGGGGGGGGAGGAGGCAGGGGGGTGACAGGGCAATGTCTTACCGAGACATGGCGGAGGGGAGGAGCAGAGGGTGCGGCAGGGCAGCTCTTACCTGGGAGGTGGCAGAGGACACAGAGGGGGAGGGGGAGGCAGGGGGCGACAGGGGGAGGCAGGGCAGCTCTTACCTGGGAGGTGGCAGAGGACACAGAGGGGGAGGCAGGGGGTGACAGGGTGCTGCAGGGCAGCTCTTACCTGGGAGGTGGCAGAGGACACAGAGGGGGAGGGGGAGGCAGGGGGCGACAGGGTGCTGCAGGGCAGGTTCAGGGTCACGTAGTGTTCGTGACTGCACACTATGCGGGTCAGGTCCATCCTCAGAGAGATAAGCACGTTGGGGTTCTGAGCACTTTGAAGCTTGTTGTTGACCTGTAGAGGTGCGGGAAAGGCCAGAGATGAGCGGAAGGACAGATGCCAGTGCACGGTACACGGGAATGGAAAGGTCAGCGAATGCGCCGTGAATCCGCTCACTGCAAGGCTGCTGGCAGTTATCAGGAATCTCCCCCCCCCCCGGGCTGCCGGTCCCTCACCTGCTTGTAGTAGCACCGTATGAGGCCGAAGACGAAGCCCCGGTCCATCAGGCTGAAGAGGTCATTGAGGAAAAAGGCCAGGCTGGCGTTCAGATGCTCCGCCAGCTCCAAGTCCTGCGCAGAACAGAGACGCAAGAAGTTAAGCAGGGCCTGGAAGGCTTGTGGCCCCCCCAGCTGACTGAACACGAGTACCCCCCTTCCCCCCACCAAAGTTAACGGAGACTCGCCTCAGTCACCCTTCCTACAAAACACAACAGCAACAACTTCATTTACTACACAAACACAGGAGCCCTTTGTACACCCAGGCTCTTCTCCAACACCCCTTTCAGCTGCTTAAGCAGCAAAGTCCACGCCGGGAACCGGCTATCGGACCAAGGCGCACCTCTGAGGGATCAATCTTTCTCCAATTTAAATGTAGAATTTCTCCTTCCAAAAAATACAGCGATCCCCATAGGGAGATGCACATCCACCATCTGCTGGAGACGGAGCGATACTGGAGGGCTGAGGTCACTGCAGGGGTGCATCTAGGGTGACGTCAGCTTTGAAGCCTGACTGTCTCCATCTGCTGGCAGGGGAGCACATAACATCCCATTGGTCCTGAGTCCATCTGGCTACTCACTAGGAAACATTTTTTTAAATAGTTTTTTGATCCCCACTACCCCCTGGGAGATGCTGTGTATTTATCCCAGGCTCTTTTGAATGGATGGAAATTTGGAAGCTGCACGGGTGGATGAACAGAAAGGGAATACATGGATGGATAGAGAAGTGAATGGAGGGAGATGTGAACAGTTAAGTCAGTGTTGGGAGAATGAAGGACAGAGAGAGAGGGGAGTGAACAGATGCGCCGTGCACAGGAACGCGGATGCGTCAGTGGAAGGACGTGGCGTGCTCACCTTCTGGTAGCGCCCGGCTATCTCTGTGCTAATGGTGCAGACCAGGGCGGCGATGTCATCCACGAACCTCTCCGGGAAGCGGGTTTTCCGGGGGGTGTCCAGCTTGTCCAGGAGGTACAGGTGATGCGCCATACTCTTCACCTGGACATCGGAAAAGGAAAAGTAATATCAGGCGTGTTTCACCAAGAAGCATGGCCCGGGGGGAGGAGAGAGGAAGGAAGCCAGGAGAGACTAAAAAACACAGCCAAAGGAGGATAGACAGAGGACGAATAAGAATATGTACAATGCAGAGGAGAAAAAAATAGAAGAGCGAACTTACAGAACAAGGGAGATGAGAAACTGAGGCAGCCAGGAGAGCGGGGGAATGCCAGGGTTCACAAGAAAATAAGAGAGAACGTCTGCCCCCGTACCATGAGCTGGAAGAAGAACCAGGCCTGGTGCAGGGCTGCCTCGCGGACCGAGCTGGTGCTGACCACCCACTGCAGGGCCAGCTCCTCGTGCAGCAACTGTGAGCAGAGCGAGGAGACAAGAGGCCGTCACAATACCGCAGAGAGGCTCAGCCCCCCACCCCCGACAAGCAAGAACCACGACACACGTTCAAATCTAGGACTTGGCTCTCCCTCAGGGTGGACCTGCCACACCCACAGGTCCAGATCCAATCCCCCGGCGTGCGACTACGCTATCTGCACACACACACAGACCCCCCTTCCCCAATCTCACCACGCGTGAGCCTGCGCTGAAAGCTTACACCCCCCCCCCTCCCCCCCTCGGGAAGCGTCATTACCTTAATTAATCATTGAATAAATGAATGCACAGAAAGTGCGCAAATTTACGTGGGAGGGAGGGCTGTGAGCAGGGAAGGCCCTCTCCCCCCCCAGACCTTCTACCTTTTTGGCTGTCAGCCTCTGCTGCCCCGGCGGGCTGTAAGAGGTGCCCTCAACATAGGCGGATGCACGGTTGGGGCTTCGCTCGCTGGCCTGTGAAACAAGGAGGGAGGGAGGGAGGGAGGGAGGGAGGGAGGAGGTGGTGGTGATGGAGAAGAGAGGAGTTAATGTGAACAGGAGGAAAATAAAGACAGAGCTGGACAGGCCATGAGGAGGGGGTGTCCACGGTGAGATACTGACCCCCCGACGCTCGGGCTCGCACGTCCGTCCGACGTGCACCTTGCAGGCCTGGCCACTGGGGGTCCCTGCAGGATAAGGGGGACGGCCGGGAGCGCACGACAGAAGCTGCGAGCACCCTCCGAGGAAAGGACCCCTGGTTGTAATGGGGCACAAGTCGATCCCTCCCCCCCACCCCGACGGGAATGTGGTGGTAAAAAAGAAGAAAAAAAAAAAACACAGACAATTTTTCAGCCGCAGAAAGTCGTGGGAAGTCCGCAGGATCTCTTAAGAGAGAGAGACGGAGACGGGATTCTGTCCTTCACAGCAGGAGTGGGGGGGGGGGGGGGGGGGATCGGGTACCGTTACAGCCAGCCACAATACAACAGGCACCACGGTGATGCTGACCGCAGGGAATACAATGAATGAAAGGGACCGGCCAGGCCAGGTGCCCAAGCAGCGACCCACGGGGAAGCAGATCCAGCAGGAGGAGTTTTTATCCACCCGAGTCTCTGCATCGTTCCCTGCCCCGTCTGCTCGCCGGACCTGCAGATCCAGCAGGAGGAGTTTTTATCCAGCCCGGTCTCTGCATCGTTCCCTGCCCCGTCTGCTCGCCGGACCTGCATAGCCCCCCCCCCTCACCTGCCTGCCTCCTTCACTGTGTGGGGGGCAGGGGGTGTCTTTCTTTCTTGGGCAGGTTATCTATACTGGTGGGTGGGCTTCACACTCTCGTACACGGACAGTGAGCTGCTGTTTCTTATCCGTTGCATCTGTGGCTCGGGCCCGGTCTCATGCATTTATTCTCTCGGATAACTCAGAGCATTTGTTGCACGGTTTTACTTATCGGAAACGGTTCTGGTGTTTGATGTAACGGCTGCGGTTTTTATATTTTAGGTGTTGTTATTCTGAGGTGCAGGAAAGGCAGTACAGAAACATGGACCAACGTAACCATGGTGTGAGATGCAGACAGCATGGAGGGACGTGAGGGGAGGGAAGGGATGGGACAAGGGGGAGGGAGGGGGGGAGAGAGAGAAACTGCACCTGTCTCGGGTCAACGCCAGAGCTGGGGTAATTCCTGCGCAGAACGGCCCGAGAGCCCCCCGGAGCGTAAGCGGAGTTCACCCAGGAGTGGGAGCGATCGATGCCCTGCAACAAGCAAGTGATTACCCGGGAGAGAGAGAGAGAGAGAGAGAGACAGTGAGACCCCCAGAACAGAAACCGTGAAAAAAACATCAAGACAGCAGGAGAACAGGACGCGATGCTTTCCAATGCAGGAGAAATCCAGCACCCGGGCAGACGAGACAATCCTGGGGGGAGGTCGCTCACCACACAGGGCCGGATGTAAAGAAAACACCAAAACAGGGCCGAGGCATGGGAATGCCAGCAGAGAAGGGGGCTCTCTGCCTTCCTGGGGGGGGAGGCCCACCCTGCAGAGGGGACCTGAGCAACACCCCCCCTCCCAAAAAGAAAAAAAAAAGCAGCAACTCCTGACTGAAAAGCATCGAGCCTCCGGATGAGAAGGATTCACCGCACCCAGAAAAGGAAAGAAAAAGCTGGATTTATTTTCCTGCACCGCCGGAGAGCACACGCGTGTGGCACGTGAAGAGATCATGCAAGCAGGGAGGAAAGGCACGGACGCCGCCGGCAAATGCCCGGCTTATCATCCCAGGAAGCATTAATAGCCCAGAAAGCCACAGGCGCAGACGCCTCATCGGCTGCGAGGCAGGGGAGCCGCCGGGGAACCAGGGCGAGGCCTAGCTACAACGCAAACCTTCGCAGTCCTCGAGCGCGCCTCTAACTTTTCCAGCTCTCTCTTCCCCTTCCGGTCCACGCTCTTCAGCTTGCTGCTGTTATTCTTCTTCTTCCCTTGCCCCTCACATTGTGCGGGCTGGCTCAGGCCACAGGCATCTTCCAGCTGCAGCGCTCGGGGCGCGCGGGAGCGTGAGGACCGACACCTGGGGGGTGCGCGCGCCCTTTCCCCCTTACCTTACTGCTGATGATCTGCTGTACCTCCAGGTCCGGGGTGCTGGGGGTGGTGGCCAGGTCGGGGTTGCTGTTGCTGATGCTCTTGGACCGGGACAGGCCCAGGCTGCTGGGGCGTCCCGTGGCCCGCGACAGAGTGGCGTACTGAATGGGGACCCCGTGGGGGGCGGCTCCGGACACTGAGATCGGGAAGAGCAGAGAAAAGCAGTGCGGTGGGGGGGGTGAGGAGGATTGCAGCTCAGATTCCCTGGAACTCCCCCCCCCGAAGGCGGTCATGAGAGACGGGAAAGAGGGGCTTGCAGGAGACCAGGCCCCTCACGTTCGCCCGCCCGCCCTAAGTGCAACGTCTCCTAGGGATCAGAAGATGCACCACCCCGGAAATTTCTCGATGGGAAAACGGAGGCAAATGGAAACCAGAGCAGCCGTGGCCTTCTGCGGGCAGCCCAACGGGAACCATGCATGCACCTCGGGATGGCACGAGGGCGGTCAAGGAAAGGAAGCAGAACGACCATGGACCGGGAGGGCTCAGGCTAGCGGGGACCCCAGCGGACGCCGTACAGTGGTGGGAGGGGAGCTAGTAACACCCCCCCCCCCCCCCCAGCGAGCACTCACCACTAGCCAGGGGGCCCAGCTCCACGCTGGGCAGGTGGAAGACGTGGTAGATGTAGGAGGCGAGGAGGCTGCAGCGTCCGTGCTGGTCCTGCCCGCCCTCCAGGCACCGGTGCATCTGGGTCACCATCAGGGCCATGGCCTCGAAGGCCGCTCGGCCCAGGTTCACTGCAAGAGAGAGAGAGAGAGAGACAAGCAGGTTGCACGCAGCGGCTGCTGGGGGAGATGTGGAGAGAGCCCGGGCATCGCCGTCACCCAAACCGATCTGGACTTCACTCCGCGAGCCTCCTACCGAGGCGGCTGTGAAGGAAGCGGATCTGAGGCCCATTCCCCGGTGCCGTGCTAGACACCCCCAGCTGATCTCCGACCCTCCTCTCCCTTCTTTGCAACCAGGGACCCTCTGGTGCCCAATCCCGGGCCTTCTGGACTTTGGTTACTGCTTCTGTCTCCAGCAGGTCCCCCCTGGGAGGCCTCTCCCCGCACCCAACTCCTCATCCCGTGAAGAAACCTCCCCCGGCGCTGCTCTTGACCCGACCCCTCTAGAGCAGACTGGAGCAGGCTCGCCTCATACTGCGATCTCTAGATCTGGAGCAGACTGGAGCAGGCTCGGGGGGGGGGGGGGGGGGGCTGGCGCTTAGCTCCCGCTCACCAATCTGCCCCCCGATGACCGGCGGCCGCACGATGAGCAGGATGAGTTTGTTCAGCACGTGGTGCGAGAAGGCCACCAGCGGCTCCAGGCTGGCGGCCCGCAGGTTGGCCACGCTGGACTTCAGCTCCACCTCCACGTTGCCCTCCGTGATGACGACGTCCTTCAGGCGGAAGGGGAAGGCGCGTTCCTCCAGCACGTGCACCAGGGTGAAAAACTTATCCAAGCAGGCATCCTGCGCCGGGGAGGGGGGAACCAAAGGGTTAAAAAACGCTCAATAACTACGGAGGACGGGTCCGAGCACACCCCTAACCCCTTTCCCACCTTCTCACCTGAGGGTGCACGGAGGATGCAGCCACCACCTCCACGTTAAACACGGCCTTGTGGTTGTCCACCCACTTCATGCCCGGCAGCTGCACCTGGGAGGGAGAGAGAGAGAGAGGGGACTCCCGTGGGCTGAAGGTCTGCAGAGCCAGGGACCCGCACAGGGCACGAGCAGGGAACCCGCCCAGGACAAAATAAAGCGCACGCCCCCTTCTTGCCCCTTCGCTATTGTTTTTTTCCGGGGTAGGGCGGGCGGCGAGAGGATGGATCTGGGCCTGAGATGGTGGCCGGTGGGGGGGGGGGGGGGGTTTACTTACATCGGGCGTCAGCACAGAGTAGCTAGGAGGAGGCTTCTCCATGGACACCGGGAGGCTGAAGTGTCCCGTCCTCAGACGGCCGTGCTGCATGAGAGGAACCCACTGCAGGGGAGAGGGGGGAAAAAGGGGTCACACAGGGGGTCCTTTCCAGCAAAGGCCTCAGTTTCACGTTTCTAAATTTTGGTTTTCTACGTATTTTTCGTAGAATTTCGGCACCTACTAGAGCTGATAAATCACCGACGAGCGTCCACCTCGTTTCCCCCCCAACCTGAATCCGCCTAAATGGAAATTCCCACCGAGATCTTCTTGAACATCAGCTTTCTCTCTCCCCCCCCCCCCCAAATCACTCTGTGCTCAGCCCACGTCAGGATCCCAGCACACGAGAGCCTCCCCCCCACCTCCACGCAGCCCCCCCTGCCTCTGAGGTTTCCATATCACCGTGCAGACCCCCTCCCTCCGTGGGAGGGGGCTCCTGCACCAGCACACAGCTTCCCCCCCCCCCCCCCCGGGCCGACGCACCGTGTAGCCGATGGGCACCTCCAGCGGGGTGTTCGGCTTCTGCTGGCAGCTGATGTGGTAGAAGGTGAACAGGAGGTGGTCGTTGTCCGTCAGGTTGGGGGGGATCTTCATTTTAAACTCCTCGTAGAACTCCGGAGACCTGCCAGAGGAAACGGCGCACCCCCCACCCAGAATTTATACAATCAGAGGTTCAAAAATAGACCATAACCAGGAGCGGAGGGAACGCCGGGCAGCAGGCACAGTGACAGAGCCGGGGATTAGAGCTGAGGCACAGGGGGATAAAGTGACTCACCCCGAGGTCACACACAGAGAGTCAGTGACAGAGCCGGGGATTAGAGCTGAGGCACAGGGGGGATAAAGTGACTCCCCCTGAGGTCACACACAGAGAGTCAGTGACAGAGCCGGGGATTAGAGCTGAGGCACAGGGGGATAAAGTGACTCACCCTGAGGTCACACACAGAGAGTCAGTGACAGAGCCGGAGATTAGAGCAGAGGCACAGGGGGATAAAGTGACTCACCCTGAGGTCACACACAGAGAGTCAGTGACAGAGCCGGGGATTAGAGCTGAGGCACAGGGGGATAAAGTGACTCCCCCTGAGGTCACACACAGAGAGTCAGTGACAGAGCCGGGGATTAGAGCTGAGGCAGAGAGGGATAAAGTGACTCCCCCTGAGGTCACACACAGAGAGTCAGTGACAGAGCCGGGGATTAGGGCTGAGGCACAGGTGGGATAAAGTGACTCCCCCTGAGGTCACACACAGAGAGTCAGTGACAGAGCCGGGGATTAGAGCTGAGTCACAGGAGGATAAAGCGACTCCTCCTGAGGTCACACACAGAGAGTCAGGGGCAGAGCCGGGGATTAGAGCCGAGGCACAGGAGAGGTGGTAACAGCGTGCAGGGCTGTACTCACCGGTTGTGATATACCACGGCTGTACAGGCCTCTTTCATAAACTCACTGCAGTTTGACTTTCCAAAAATGACCTGGAACAGAAGCAAAACCCAGGGAACCTTTCAGTCTCCTGCTGGAAGCCTGCAAACGGCCCCCGGCGATCCCCCTCCTAACTGCTCCTCCTCCACCATCCTCTTCAGATCCCAACCTGCCACCTTCGATCTATACGGGACGGCAAGCTCCTGCGGGGGTCGTGCAATTTACCCCCACCCCCCCAGGGTGGCCCGATGCCGTCAGTACTCACCGGCATGACCTGGCTGGCGTCCTCCCCAGCCATGAACTGGATTTTGACAGCAATGTTCCGGACCGACCCCTGCCGACTGCTGAAGTTCAGGCTGTGCGGGTACACGTACAGCAGGTTCCTGCAGCGCGGGAGGGGGGAACACAGGTCAAAGCGAGCACGGGACACCCCCTACTTCAAAGCACAGCCCACGAGGTATCGCTGCGGCGCCCCTGTCACTGTCCCCCGTCCAGAGAGCGAGCGAGTGCAAAGCCCGGGATAAGGGAGAGAGAGACACCTCAGCCATTCCATCATCACCTCAGGAAGGGGAAAGACATCATTGGCATAAATCCCCATGCTGAGGTGACAGAAAGCCCTGTGCTAACAAAAACACGCAACTCGGTCAGTACACACAGACAGGATGACCGGGTCACAAAGCAGCAGCACTAACCCTCCCTCCCCAGGCAAGGTCGTCTGCGAGCAGACAGGAACTTTGCACCCTTCGGAAAGCTCTTTCACTGGGAAGGGAGGAGTGGGACGCCAGCTCGCAGCTCTCCACTTTTACCCGTTTAAGATAAAAAAAATACAAGTCACGTTTAGCTGTTTTACCATTCACGCAATCTGTCGCTGCAGAGCCGCGAGGGAATCGGAGGCACGGGAGGCGCTGGTCCTTTCCAGATGATAGGGGGAAAATTTACACAAAAAGGACATCGGATCTGATCACCCCGGGGCCGTCCCCCACGCACAGAGCGCAGCCTGAGCTTCCTGGTCCGCTTCGATGCTTCCCCAGTACAGAGGCCGACGTCGCACAGCGCAAAGGGTCTCGCAGAGCAGCCGGACGCACTCTGCACCTCATCCCGTTAGAGGCGCACGGCGAAGAAAGCGGGCTATAGGGCCGTCAGAACCAACACAGCTTCGGGCTTTTAGGATTCGAAGGAAAAAAGACACGCAGGGAGCCATTTCATTTCCCGGGGGGGGGGGACGTCCCTGGCGACATCGCTACGTCCTGCCGTAGAGAAAGGGGCGGCGTTACCGTTCGCTTCCGTGCCCGCCTTCGGGATAAATTATCCAAGATTTCCAGAGAAAGGTCCGGGGCAAGCACCAGCAAAAAAAAAAAAAAGCGAAAGCAAGACCCACAAGCCAGGGCGAGGCGGGCTGCCTGTCGCCGACGACGTCATCAGTGCGCAAGACGGCCGCCCCCGTGTCACAGCCGCAGCACAGAATCGGACATCGCAGCCGTCTTTAGGGTGCAGGCACGGCCATCGGTTCTGGTCTGTTGTGGGGAGGGGGCAGTAGCAGCCGTGCCCGGAGAAGGCCCCGGCTCGTTATCTCATTACATAATCACACAGTCCCAGAGAAGCCGCAGGGGAGGGGGACAGAGGGCGGCTGAAATTAGGACACAGGGATGGGGCGATGAGCCTGGCACGGCGGAGGAGAAGTGGGAGGCAGCCGGGAAAGAAGGAATCCCCCCCATTCACCCTTCTCTCCCAGCTCCAGTGCATGGGGTTAATAATAACTCTGTGCATGTCAAGACCTCAGTTCTCACGCGGGATCAGGCCTCCTCAGACACACGGAGGCGGGTGCACGCCTGCAAGAAACGCCACACACAGGCACACGGATATTATTCATGCTGCAAAAAGAGAGACTGCCAGAGGAGACCCGGGCAAAATGCAGAAACCTTGCAGCCAGGCAGGATAATGTGACGGATGGGATACATTTATTAAAAAGAAAAAAAAAACAGAACTGGAAGGTTTGCACAGCACCTGATGGGCCCCTGACGCAACACTGCTGTCACCTGTTCCTTGCACAACGCCTTCCATCCAGCACAGAGCTCCAGCACCGCCGCGGCCGGCGAGTTAAAGATTTATCAGAAGAGGAGGAGTGGGACCCAAACATTGGAGAGCTGCTGGGGATAAACAGCCCTCACACCCACCGCACCGCCCACACCCACCCCTCCACCACTCCCGGAAGGGGCAGCGGAGAGAAGAGAGCGCTCAGTTCCCGGGTGAGAGGACCCCCCGGAGCACGCCCGGCCGCTCTCTTGCTGCTGGAAGGAAGCCATGCTGACCGTCCTCCTCCTCCTGGCGCTGCCGGCCTCTGCCCTGCCCGCTGCCCGCGCCGCGGGCAGGGCGCAGCAGGAGGAGGTGGACGTGCTGATCTACGGGGTGCTGCAGTTCAGCCAGGCGCTGCGGGAGAACCTCGAGGGCACGGCGGGCAAGATCCGGAGAGCGCTGCGCCGCCTGGAGGGCAGCAACCAGAGCCTGAGGGCCCTGGCCGGGGAGGCGCTGGGGGCCAGGCAGGCGGGGCGGCAGCTGAAGGCCGTCGTCAGCAGGCTGCAGGTGGGTGGCCGCCGGTCGGGGCGTTTCCTTCAACGCGGAAGAGAGAGAGAGAGAGGCGTCCCAGCAGAATAGGCTGCCCCTCCCAAAAAAAAAAACAAAAAAAAAAACCCCAAACCAAAACAAAACACAAATAAATTGAAAAAAAAACCGCAGCTGTGCAACCTTCCCAGACCCCGTTCCAAGGGCAAAGGCTGTCCCTGAGGCTGATCCGGGCACCAGGGGAGAAAAAGGGTACAGACTGCCCCCCCGAGCAGGGCAGAAATCCATGGTGGGTGAGGTCTGGTTCCCCCTGCACCGACTGCGGGGGGGGGGGGGGGTCCCCCAGTTCCCCTTCCCTGGTAACATCTCCCCCGGGAGGGTCCGAGCATCTCGCCCCGCTCCGATTCTCGGGAAGGAGGCACCGGAGGGTCTCGCTGTCCCTTTGAGATGCTCGTGCCGTCCCTTCCCGGGCAGTGCTTTACAGAGAGAGAGAGAGAGGGTCCCGACCTGGGATTTGCTTTTTTTTTTTGGGGGGGGGGGGGGGGAAATTTAACCCTCTGGGAGTTTCCTCTCAGCCCCCTCCTGAGCCCGTTTCCCTTTGTTTTTGGATTGCGAATCAAAGTTTTGTATTTTTCCATAGCAAAAAAAAAAAGCAACCGTCGCAGAATCTCAGGACCTCCTCCTGGGTGAACTGGGATTTGTGTTCTCTCTTCCTTTGGCAATCACTAAGAAAATAAAAAGCTCACATCTGCTGGCGGAAGCCGAGCAGGATCCTCGTCCCCAGCGAGGAATAAATCTGGATTATCTCTTCCTTGGCCTGGGCAGGGAGTGAAAGGTCGTGAGGAGCCTCAGACCAGGACAGGGGTCTGGAATTCATGTTTCACTTTTCTCTGTGTGGTTTTTGTTTTTTTTCTATTTTAATACATAATCAGTCCGAGGAGACAGCGATGCGGCTGACATCTCTGGGCATCCACAGAGCGCTCCGGGGCGTGCTGGAAGGGCAGAGGAGCCTGCAGGAGCACGTGGGGAGGCTGGAGAGCCGGGTCGGCAGCCTGAGGTGGCGGCCAGCGGGGCAGGATCCCGACTGCCTGTCCGCCCTCAGAGTAAGAGCGCTCCCCCCCACCCCCAGCCCCCGGCAGCGTTAACTCCAGTCAGGTTAAGCCATTTCACCTCGGTGCAGGGAACTGATCAGTGCTGCCGGCTGTCACACCTTGCAGGCCCGGGCGGAGCGGCAGGGCGTCACTCTCCGATACCTGAGGGCCACGGTCCGGCGGCAGCAGAGGCAGATGGAGCGGCAGAGAGCGCACCTGGCGCAGGTGAAGCAACAGGTGAGAGAGAGAGCGAGCCCCTGGCAGGAGGAGCGCACGCCGAGCAGCCCAGGCCTGGCCATAAGGGCGCAGGAGCCTCCGGATACCGTACGGGGAGGCAGGGGGACGGGGGACACGGGACTCCCAGAACCCCGAACGCCCGCCAACCGATCGCTTTGCTATTCCAACCGCGCCTCAAAAAAGCCAGGGGGAGAAACAGTTTTCTGGCCGAAATGTCTCTGCCATCAGGTGCTCCGTGCGTGGTCTTGTACCAAGCGGAGGTGGAGCTTCGATTGAGCTGAAACTCCGTTGCGCACACAGAGCGATCGGTAGGAGGAGGAGGAACGGGAACCCTTGGTGGGAGCGGTGGGACTGGAATCCAGATCTGCAGATCTCACAGCCCAGGCCTTCCCACACCCGTCCCGGTGACTTTCCCAGCCGGCCAGGAGAGCCACGGTGAATAATCCAGACAGGCAGACACCCATTCCCATACAACGGAGACTCTGTGTGCAAAATCTGAACTCCCACACATTCACTGGGAATATCCCAGAAACCTGAGTCAGCGGGAGAGATGCGGGGAAAGCCCTGCTCTGTCCCTATTTCACGCAGGCGAGCGTCCCGTCCCGCCCCCACCACCACCACACAGGCTGTTTTGTGCTCGATCTCTGCGATGCCGTTCTTCCTTCTCTGCTTTCAGATGGAGAGCCAGCAGATGTGAGGCGACGCGAGGATAACTCACGCTCACACCCAGCTACCAGCTCCCCCCACCACCCCACCACGCCACACGCTGCCTAAAACAAGCTGCAGAGGGCCGAGACGGCGAGCAACGAGCGTCGAGAGCATCAGAAGAGGGCCAGTGACTCTCCCCCACCCAGAGCGGGCGCTGCCATGACCTCCAGGACCCACCCACGCGCACCTCCCTGCTATATATATTTCTCCAATGCCACACGGAAGAGCGTGGGCAGTGCTGGGCCCCGCGCACGGAGGACAAAAGCAGAGACACGGGGGGGAACTTTTGCACACTGTACGTGGGAAGGACGTGCACGGGTCTGGGAATGCGCCGGAGATGGGGGCAGAGAGTTAAATAAAAGCGTAAATTAACGTCTGCCGGGACGTGCGTGGCTGAGAGAGAGGGAGCTTTAACTCCTATACAGAACCGCAGTGCATCGCAGCTGAACAGGAAGGAGCCCTCCCCCCCCCTAACACATCTCGCTCCCCGCCCCCACCCCTGCTGCTGGCTACTGCACTGATGAGAGACAGGTCTGGAAAAGGTGGAACAAGATCATCGAAGTGGCAAGCTATCCCCCCCCCCCCCCCATCTGTCCACCCCCCCAAGGGAGGGGACCAAGGAGACGACTAGAAAAATCAGAGACAATAAATCCCCTGCTCGCGGCGCTGAAGGAGTCGCCGGGCCGGGGGGGGGGGGATTTAGGGACCCTGGCAGGAGCAGGATCCCGTCCCGTGGGGGTCTCACCTGTAGCTGATGCAGGGGACGTAGACCTCCCGGGCGGGGAACTCCAGGATCTCCTTGGTGGGCCGGACCCGGGGGTCGGGGTAGGGTTTCACGTGCAGGAGCTGCGGGGACAGGCAGTAGGGGGGGCTCTCGGGCGCCGGCGAGATATCGATTTTCAGCTGCGCTGCAAGAGAAAAAAAAAAAGACAGCAGGGAGGGGGTCAGCCGGGAGACGGCGCAACATGCGGGGGGCAACCAGGGGTCCCTCCCCGGCCCTCACCTGTGACCGGCCGCAGCCGCCGCAGGACGGAGGAAGGTCGCCGCATGTCTGCCAGGAACTTGTACAGGTCCTCGTCGCTCAGGCGATCCCCTTCCTGCAGAAAGGGCCAGAGAAGAGAGATAGAGAGAGAGAGAGAGGCTGCTGCAGGGGCCACGACAGCGGAGAGGGGAATGGGGGAGAGAGAGGGAGAGAGAGAGAGAGAGAGGGCTGGGAGAGGGGAATGGGGAGAGTGAGAGACACGGGGGGGGGTGACAGCATCAATGCGGTCCCAGGTGGGAGAAGCCTCTCCTCCTTCGGTACCTGCTTGAAGAAGTTGGTGACGGTGAGCGTGGCCGGCCGGAAGTTGGTGAAGCTGCAGGCCTCGTCGCCCAGGCTCATGCGATCCAGCGTCTTCCTCTTCCGCTCGTTCCACGTCCCCTTCCGTTCTGCAAGCGAAAGCCGCGGGCGTCAAGAGCCGCATGCAACGCGTGGTACCTGTTTGCCCTGAAATGCCGAGACCTCCCTCGGGAATTTATTAACGCACGGCCTGGGCCAGGAAATGCAGGGGTCTCTCTCTCTCTCCCCCCCTTTGGCTGCCAGGACGCATGGAGAGCATTTTCCCGATTTTCAGTCCCTCGTGATAGGAGCAGGAGGCACCCACCTCACCCCCCCCCCCCCAAGCAAGCGCCAACCCCATCGCACCGTGCAGACCCCACCAGGGCGCCCGGATCTAAAATCCGGTACCAGACACGTTTACTGGGAAGAGGCTCGGGTGCAGGGGGCGACGTCCCTGAACCACGGCTGCGGGTGAGAAAGGCTCTGCCGCCGGGGGGGGGGACCGAGCCCCGCTTCCTGCGCCAGGCTGTCCCCGTCCCCCCGTCCCGTCCCCCCGCCGGGGGACCGAGCCCCGCTTCCTGCGCCAGGCTGTCCCCCCGTCCCCCCCCACCCTGCTGTTACCGCTCTCCGAGTCCGAGTCGCCCCTCTCCAGGCTGCCGGCGCTGCTGACGATGTTCATGAGGTGGATGGCGGTCCAGGCGAAGGGCATCCGGTACCTCCCCAGCCGGGCACAGAACTGCTCCGCCTGCCCCCGCAGCTTCTCCAGCTTCTCTCTGTTCTGAGGAGGAAGAGGAGGGAGGGAGGGCGGCTCACACTCACACTCAGCAGTGCATAAACCCGGACACCCCCAGCCCTGAAACATAAAAATCCTCACCAGGGGGGGGGGAGGTGGAGGGCGCCACACGCTGACACCAGCTGGAGGAG
Source organism: Rhinatrema bivittatum (assembly GCF_901001135.1). Taxonomy (NCBI): domain Eukaryota; kingdom Metazoa; phylum Chordata; class Amphibia; order Gymnophiona; family Rhinatrematidae; genus Rhinatrema; species Rhinatrema bivittatum. The sequence continues at coordinate 41,596,104 of NC_042633.1, forward strand.
GGAGGGGGTGGTCACTAATGGAGAGGGAAAAGGGGCCATTGCTTCACTTACTTTGCAAGCATCGGACTCCTTCAGCACCAGGTAGGGCTCACAGCACTCGCCGATGTCCCCCTGCTGCAGCACCTTCTCCAGCTGAGAGAGAGAGAAAGAGAGGAGAGAGGGAAGAGCGGGACCCCAGACTCGCTCCGGGGGTGTTTCCAGGGCTGGGACCACCCCACAGACACACACGGGGCAGCGCCTTTCCACTGAAAGCGACGGTGGGCCCTACCTTAATCACCAGGAAGATCTCGGGCGAGGGGTAGCTGATGGAGAAGACGGCCGACCTGGCCAGCGTGGAGAATTGGCTGGGTGCGCGACCGTGGCCCTGCAGCATCCCTTTCACCGGCTCCGAGTTCAGGTCGAAGTAGAAATTCTCCGAAACCTGCAGCAGGAAAAGGGGGAGAGAGAGACGCGTCACTGGCAGCTCGGGCCGAGGCGAGAGGAGGATTTTTACAGAACCTGCACCCCGAGCCTCCCAGGAACTCGCCTTTTTCTTCTCTCGCATGTCGTACAGCGCCAGGATGCCGAAGATGGGCTCGATTTCTATCTCAAACCTGGGAAGGAGAAAAAAAGGGAGAGGCCACTAAAAATATATAAACAGGCAGAGCCCCTAAAACTCTGCAAACAGAAGAAAGAATCAGCATTGCTGCTGGAGGGTGAAGGGATAGGAGAGGGAGGTTAGGGAAAGATTGGGGAGTTTCTAGCTGTTCATACGTTTGTCTGCTCGTAGATGTTGCTAGAACACGATTGCTGGATTAAATAACCTCAGTGCTGTGCGCTTTAAAATGACTTTAACAAAGACATTAAAAAAAAAACCACACAAAAAACAAGAACAGCCTGGATCCTAAGTTGAAAGAGCACTAGGGATAGTGCTACGGCCACCAGATACCCGGAGGGCCTGCAGGCCACGGCACGGTCGCGCCTGCAAACGACAGCAGAAGCACTAATCGAGGCGACTTACTTCAGAGACAGGCACTTCACCAGGATCCTCTGTCCAAAATGTTCTTTGGGGATTTCGGGCACGAGCAGCGCTCCACTGGCCTCATCCTGCAACACAGAGATGGAGGGTGATCGTGTGAGAGAGTGCGCGAGAGAGTGCGCGAGAGAGTGCGCGAGAGAGTGCGCGAGAGAGTGCGCGAGAGAGTGCGCGAGAGAGTGCGCGAGAGATGCGCGAGAGAGTGCGCGAGCGAGAGAGAGAGTGCGAGAGAGAGTGCGCGAGGCCTTGCCCCGGGGGGGGGGGGGGGGGGAGAAGAGCGCCTCACCTCGTCGGGAGCCGGGAAGAGGGACATGATCTCCCCGTGCCGGTTCTCCTTCCTCATCTCCCTGTTCCTGTAGTCCGTCTCCTCCATGGCCGCCCGCTCCAGCAAGGAGGGGAGCAGGGAATCCGGCGTGGAGTTCTTCAGGTCGAAGATGCTGGAGGCCCAGCTCCCCCGGGGCGTGTCGTCCAGGGACACCGAGCGTCGCTTCACCTCGTCCTGCCGGGAAAGGGCGCCCGGCATTAGCAGGGGACTGCCCGACTACTGAGCCCCGTCGCCCCGGCCACCCCCTACTTCCCTCCCCCCGTCTCACCGAGTCGTCCTGGCTGCCCCTCTCCTCCGCGGCTTCGTCCAGCTCGTACGCCTGCCGCGCCAGCCCCTTCTGACGGTCTCGCTGTTTCTCCGCCGTGTGCGGGCCGTACATGGTGCTCAGACCCTGGTACCTGGGGGAGGGAAGCTGCAGAGTCAGCGGGACGAGGGGGGGGGGGGGGCACGCGCATCGCGCCCAACCCCCCCATCCCGTCCCCTTGCACCTACTTCCTCCGAATGGTGACCCAGTCATCGGTGTAGACCTGCAGAGCGTCTCTCACCCGAGCGTCCAGTTTCCTACGGGAGAAAGCCACAGGCAGCGATCACGAGAAAGCGCGTGCGGGGGGGGGGGGGGGGGGGGAACGCGGGGGACGTGCGGTTTGCGCGAGAAGCACGGCTGGCGTTTTTTTTTCTGATTTCCCCACACGAGAAACTCCTGAGCCAGCAGAGATTAAAAAAAAGAGAGAGAGAGACTCAGACGACGAGCGATACCGCTCAGCTCGGGCGCACCGCCAAGAGGCTCCCTACCCTTCCTCGGGGATGCCCGGCTCCAGGGTTCGGCTCTCCCGTGGCTCGTGGTTCACCTCGATGTCATCGGCGGGGAACTCCATCACCTCCCGGAGAGGCCCCGGCTCGGCGGCGGGCGGGTGAGCGTCCAGGTAATCTTCGAAGTCCACGGGCTCCACCACCTCAGAGAGCGGGACCTGCGGGGCAGCAGCGCGCGGGGTGAGGACCTACACTCAGCCCCCAGCATCTCCCCCTTCCTGAGTAATCCTAAGGGACCCGCAGGCAGCAGCGAGATGGGCATTCGGGACTATGGAGCGCTCAGGGCAGCTCCCGAGGCAGGGGCCGGGCAAACAGAAACAGAACTGCCCCAGGGGGATGGGGGGAAGGATTTCAGCACCGTCAGTCCCTGCTAGTTAACTGGCAAAGGATGAGGCATCCCCCCGTCTTCCCACCCTACCACCCCCCCCCCCCAAGACAAAACCAGCGGCAAGGAGTAAATTAGAGCGTTTAAGTCGACTTTGTTCTCTTTCCTTCAAAGTTATCCCCTGGGAGCAGCGGTGGGGGCGAGCGCGTCCCCGGCGACATCACGTACACAGGAAACGCGCCACGATGCTGTGACGTCACGGGGAGAGCGTGTCCCAGGTCACGGGAGGGTAAAACCCACACAGAATAAGGGGTGCGGTCTCTTCAGCTCACCCAGCACCCCCCCCCCCCCCCCCCAGACACAGCCTGTCAGGCAGGGCAGCTGTAAGGAGAAAGGCATCCAGACACCCGCACACAGGTTGCAACAGCCCGAAACCCCGCCGCCCTCGCAAACCAGCAACTGGCACCCAAACAGCAATTAGCTCATGTTTCTTTGTCTTCTGTCGCTGCAGCCGATCCAGCTGTGCCGGCAGCTGGAAGGAGCACCCAGGCCTCAGAGGGTGGTTCCTCCCCGCGCGCACACACACACACACACACCCCCCCAAACCTCCATCAGATCCTGCTCCCGGGCACCATAGTCCCAGCCCTGCTTTCATACTGGGTGACAGGGGAAAGGGGCTTGGCAATCACTTCTGGTTAATCCCACGACGCAGCCGTAGCCTCCCCAGGACAGGCCACAAGAACACAAGGCAGCAGATTGCCCCGGGGATTTCAGAAAAGGTGGGGGGTTTTATTATCCCATTCCCAGTTTTTATTTATTGTGTGGGTGGGGGTAAGCGTGACCTTGCATCTCGGACAGGGGGTGAGGCGTGGGCCAAGACCAGCAAGCTAGCCAAGTTTAAGCTCTCCAACACCAGCACCCCGTAACCTCTGACCCGAAGCTCTGTCCCGTCCCCGCCACTCACTCATCGGCCCCAAACAATGCAGGGAGGTCCGGGCAGCCAAGGTGTAAAAGGAAGCTGCAGTTTAAAATAAGGCACTCGGGACTTTTAAGAAAGGGTCCCTGCTCAAGCTTCCTCCGAGCCAGCGCACAGTGCGCAACAGACGAGTCACGCAGACCCACGGCGTGCCCGAAGCTGACCGGGTTTTCAGGGCCTGGGGGGCTCGCACTCACCAGCTGCTGGCAGCCTCCCCTCTTCTTGGACAGCTGCGGCGAGCCACCATACTCCCGGGACACTTGCTTTCTCACTTCAGCTGCCACGGTCCTGGGACGGAGACAGAATTTATTTACTAACTAAAATAAATAAATAAACTTACAGACCTCCTACCTTCAATCCTAAGCGGTCAGAGAAGGAGACGGCCTGCAGGGGACGGAGTTAAAGGGTCCCAGTCCACAGCAGCCTGAAGGCAGGGATAGAGAGGGGGAGGGACGGGACCTACATGCTCTGGGATTCACCACCACCTGCTGTGGTGTAGCTGATTAATCTGACAGTAAGGTCCGAATGGACTGGGCCGGCCGTGGCTTAGCCTAGTCCCTGTAAAACGCTCTCATGTACAAAAGACTCCTGCAAACAGCACCGTCCCGTCGCGGGGCTCGCCTGCTCCCGGAACAGCCGCTGGTGCCACCCTGTGTAAAGCGGAGGCTGTCGTCCCCTGGCCTAGGATTCTGGGGACAGGAGGCACAGCCTGCAAGCACTGTGTGTGTGTGTGGTGTGGGGGGGGGGGCTGGCATCACCCTTCCAGACCCCAGTACCATCAACAACCTTCCCAATCCACCCGCTTAAGTAAGCGACCTAAGGCGGTAAGCTCTTTGGGAAGGGAGGCCCGCTTAACGGATGTATGGCCGAGCACCGGGACTGGAGTCATCACTCTCACTGTCCTGCCTGCTCAAGGATGGGAGTGGGGAGAACACAGCCCCCTCCCTGCCCCAGATTCCCTAATCTTGTGCCGTTAATGAGACGAGGGCAGGCAGTGCCTTACGCACCACAGGGAGCACTAGGTTTCCTCTCATGGGACCTCTCTCTTCCCAAATCCTCTGCCTTCCCATGCCTGCTGCCAATCCTACCAGCTGCTAACTAACATCCCCCTTTAACCCACCCAATGTGGTTTGCAAGCCAAGCAACACAGGGGGGGGTTGGACATAGAGCACCACTACCCCCTCCCTCCCCCCCCCCCCCCCGAGCAGGGGCAGAGCCAGCCAGCTGCTGGCCTGTGTTCAGAAAGCGCCAGGAACAGAGATTTGCCTATTGTGTAACAAGATGACACCCGATCTACCACCACACAACCCGGGGGGACCCTGCAAACAAAAGGGGTCTAACTCCCGTGACACAAGGCCCAGCGTAGAAATGCGATGCCCAGGCGTGTGTGCGCCCACTCTGCGACTCCCAGTTTAAATCAATGCCATTCACTCATTAAAAAACTCACTTTTTTTTTTTTTTTTTACACACCACATCCTGCAGGGAGAGGACAGCATAGGAAGCGCAAGCTGTGTTCTTCCTGCAGTCGACTTATTCTCACATAAGCAGCTGATAGTGACAGACTTTCACTCTCATAGCCATGCTGCATTTAGTTTGCAAAAAAATCCTGGTTCCACTCCAGTGTCCTTAATAGAGAGGTGTCGCGTTAGCCTATCAGAAGGAGCTCTCCACAGCTGAAGGTCACAGGAGGACAGCAGCATCTCTAGCTAGCGAGAGACAATGGCTCCGTCGGCGTGAGCCTCTGCTCCCAAGGGCTGCACGTCTCCAACAACCTACTACTGAGCTCCCCCCCTCCGGCAGCCTGTGCCGCAGACCAGCGACTTCTCCTCAGGTCCTGAATTCACGGTTTGAAACCATCCAGCTGGGGGGGGGGGGGGGGGGGCACTCAGCCTCCAACAGAAAATCCAGATTTCCAAAAAGGAAGGATCTCCAAACTCTGCTCTTCACTTCCGAAAGCCAGCAGAGACGGCACGCGCCCTCCGGGTTCCAGTCATACTCCCCCCGAGTGCCTGGGAGGATCGCTGTCCCTTCGGGTACCTGTGCTGCATTCACTCTCTGGTAACCGCAGTCTCCTCGCCCCCGAGGTCTCTCCCCAGCCGTAATTCGGACCTCCAGCGCGCGGCGCGAGCGGCAGAGCAGAGAGGAGAGGAGGTTTCCCCAGCTCTGCCCCACCATCTCTCTCCTGGGAAACGCAGCCGTGAGCGCCAGAGAATTCCTATTTTCTATTTGCATTTCCCCCCCCCCCCCTACCCTCTCACTCCCCCCAAGGATTGCTCGGAGCGGCTTGCAACGGGATTAAAGATATGATACATAATGTACAAAATACAAAACTATTCCCATGTACTCGTGAGTCAGACAGATAAGAGACGGAGCTCGGCACTTCCACGCGAGAAGCCTCAACTCACTGCCAAGCCACTGATCTCATCCCTGGAAGAGGGAAAACCCAACCCAGGGGCCAAAAACCAGCTCCCAATCCCAGGAAGGCTCCGTGCATGTGACGAAGTACTGGGGGCTATGGCCATCCCGATCCCTCCCTGATGAGAGCTGGATGAGAAGGCATAAGGCTGCACATGATGGCTCCCTGAGGAGAGCTGGAAGGAAGGGCAATAAGGGGAAGGCACGTCCGAGAGCTCAGGTGACCGCAGCGCTTCCCTGTATTATTATTCAGGGGGTGGGGGGAAAGTGCTGGGATTCTGCATGGGCAGATGGTGGAGACTTCTGGAAGCAGAGCAGTTAAGAGCAGCTGCTGATACGAACTCCCCACGCAGCAGTGGGCAGAGCTATTTATCACCATGCCCGGCCCGCGACCCTCAACCGCAGCACAGTGTCATACCCGGAGGGCAGCAGCTGGGACTGGGACACCTCCCGGGACAAAGCCAGCTGTGCTTTTAATCCTGAGGAGATCGAGAAGGGGAGGTAAAGCTGGAAGGATTGGAAACAAAGAGGAGAGAGAATCCGGCCCCAATGCTCATTAAAGACCAGGACAGATGCAGTAAACGTGGCTGTGCACGAGGCGTTCATCGCAGGCCTGCTCCTGCACACGCAGCCTCCCGCTCCCGTGCCACGTCCGCGCACAGTTTCTCCCACGCTCCCATAAAAGCCACTGCTGAGAGAAAACTGGGCGAGGGGACCGGAAACAGAGGGACAAGCGGTCCGGGCAGTAGCGGGGCCCGTCCGCCCATGCAGGGGATTCAGAGCCATCTCCGAGGGTGCCCGGCCGAGGCAAGAGCACAGCCTGCCCCACGCCAGCGACCTTCAACCTATTTCCGCGGTCATTCGCCCTCCCCGCCAAGACAGCGAGCTCCTCGGGACAGGGGGCTCATTTTACTCCTGGACCCCCATTTCTGCCGCAACATCGGATAAAGCAATAAAAAACACACAACACACGCGCTAAGCCTGGGAGTCTATTTTTACTGTGCAGTAACTGCGTAAAACAAGAAGTGACTTTTACCGGCCAAGGACAGAGACACAAAAGCCAGAAGTGACGGCACTGGGAAAGGATCTCGGCTTCAATACTGAGCAAGACCTTTTTATTTAACTACTAGACCTTTATTTAACTACAAGACCTTTTTATTTAACTACAAAGAGAAGGAAACCCATAACAGAGTGTCAGGCTGAGATTATGATGTTTCAGAAACACCCGAGAGGCCACGTTTAGCCATAAACAGCGAGAGACGCACCTAGAGCTCCCTGCCAGCAAAAGACGGATGGAGGAAAACCTTCACTCATTCTCTGAGGTTTCTCTCTTCCGGCTGAACCCACTGCATTTACCCCGATTCCTCCCATCCTCAGTCAGAGCCGCATACCGACCAGCAGCCGAGAGCTCACTCAAATCGTTCAAACACAGAATAAGGGCACCTCCGCCAGGCTGGCCAGCTGATCTCATCTTTTCAGGACAGGTTGAAGCGGGGGAATCTGTCGTTCCGGCTGCTTTTCCATGCAGCCTCTGATAAAAAAAAAAAACCTCGCTTCCAGAGACAGATCTTCGGAGCGCTGCTAACAGGGAACCACGCGAGACGGCGGCGGAAAATCAGCAACACTGCCGAGGATGTGCCTCAGCTGCCAGTTAAGAGAGAGCGTGCCCGCCTGTAGGGCATCACTTCTTATCCGGATCAGTTACTGCCCTCCGGCATTTCAGGCAGGTAGGTGCACGGGCTCTCGCCTCCAGATTCCAGTTCAGCCCCCGTAACAATCCAAACCGGCGAGGCCACTGCCCAGAACATCTGATCATCTGGATCTCTTCCCATCACCACCGAGCTGCTTGTACCAGCCTGGCTACCCCGTGGCCTGCAGCATCACTCGCTCGCGCTCTTCTTCATTTGCTCCTCGTTTCTCGCTGGACAGAAAAGCATTCAAGAATTGAAATCGAGCAGGTTTCCACTCAGAACTAACTATTGTACCATGCAACCACAGCCGCTGCTGCTTTGTCAAAAACTCCTTAACTTGTCAAACCCATCACAAGCAAACTCGGTCAGCCCCTAGGGGCCACAGGGGTAACATCAGCAGACCCCCATCATGCCACTATTAAAAGTACTGCCAGCAGGGCCACTCAGGGGGATGGGAGGGAGGTACAACGGCTATGGGTATCACCTCCAGCCAGCAGACTTCTTTTTCCACATCGAGATGTTGGCAGGATTTTCAGCAAACAGACCCCCCCCCGAAATCCCTGGTACCCGTGAGATTTAATAGGCAAGCCACAGCAACCCCACTGCCTGTGCCCAGCAGCAAGAAAGGGGCAGGGCTGGCTCTGCAGGGAACATGGCTGCATCTTGGGTGTGTGCTGGGGGCAGGGTTCACCTGCGAGCTCCAAGCACCTGTCGCTCACAGGGGATCCATCCACCCCCGATCACAGCTTTTACTGCCTTAAGACCTCTCTCTCTCTCGCCCCTTGCCACCGTCTGTGCCCCCGCACCCGATGTAGCGAAAGGAAAGGATTAAGACCTCATTCTCACACTCTGGGCAGCCGACAGGGCTCCTGGACTCGCAGTTCAGAAAGGCAGACGCTGCAGTCACATGGGGGAGGCAGAAACAGAAAACCAGATATTCCTGTCTGATTCCCTGGCTTGGCAGGCAGGGCACGGCCTAACACCAGGCCATCCCCGCTTCCAGTCCTGGTTCACGAATGCCACTCTGCTCTGCTGGCCCCGCTGCTTCTGTTTCAGGCACTGCCAGGGTCAGGGATATGAAAGTGAAAGGGGGAGGGCAGACTAAGGAAATATTTCTTTACAGACAGGGCGGTGGGACATGGAGCAGCTTTTCAGTGGAGGTGGTAGGGAGGAGAGCAGGATCTGAACTGAGGAAAGCACGGGAGGTGAGGGAGAGGAAGGGGTATAGGTCTGCACCTGCCAAAGGTTTACAGAGACCTGCAGGAGGGGAAGGGCTGAAGCCTGCTGCGAGCACTGGCTTAGTTCACACCTGGGCAGGTGCGAGAGGAGAGGAGAGGAGAGCCCCCCCCCTGCCATTCCTGCATAATTCATTGCCGCCTGCCAGCCAGGGAGTCCCTTACTGCTGGGAGAGCCTCCAGGGGGTGCGGGGAGTGTCCGAGCTGCAGCCTCCCAAACTCCAGAGAGGAAGAGGATGTGAGAGAGAAAGGCCAGCGGCCAGGAGGGAAACAAAGGCAGGAAGCCGAGCTTCCCTCTCCCCACCCAATGCAACTGAGAAAAAAAAAAAAAGAGGACGAAAAGCAGGAGCCAGAGGCTGCAGCCCGGGAGAGAAGGGAGGGTTTCACGGGCGGGAGGGAGGAGAGCTGCGTGGGGAAAGGGCTTGCAATCGGAGGGAGGGAGGGAGGGTGCTAGGCTCGCTCTCCCTATCGCCTCTGATCCCACTAGGAAAGAGGAAAGTTTCCGAGCACAGTCCGGAGAAAGGGGGGTGAGAGGGTAGGGGGCGTTACTGCGCGCCCGGGGCATCGTTAATGCACCCGAACACCACCGAGTACGGGGGGGGGGTGAGCTCTTCCTGGGGGGGGGCAGGGTAGGCTCTCACCTGTTGATTTTGTGCGCGAAGGCCCTGCGCTCGGTGCCTGCGGCGGCCATGACCCGAGCAGTGCCCGTTCCCCCCTCCGGGCGACCGTCAAAACGCCGCCGCTGCTCCTGCCCTCCTATCCCGCGTCTGCCCCGTGCTCGCCTCCAGCCGCTTCCGGCTCAACCAGCGCTCCGCCCCCTGACACGCCCACAGGACCACGCTCGTTTACCCGAAGCGCCCAGCGCCCCGCCCCCATGACACGCCCACAGGACCAGGCTCGTTTACCCGAAGCGCCCAGCGCTCCGCCCCCCTGACACGCCCACAGGACCACGCTCGTTTACCCGAAGCGCCCAGCGCCCCGCCCCCTGACACGCCCACAGGACCTCGCTCTTTTACCCGAAGCGCCCAGCGCCCCGCCCCCCAGCTCCGCCTTGGTCACGCCCACAGCAGCCGTCCGCTGTACCCGGATCGCTCAGCGCCTCGTCCTTAGCTCCGCCCCGTCCCCGCCCAATCCGAGGCTCCCCCGCCGGCGGCTGCAGGCGAAGGCCAAGCACCAAGGGGAGGAGGAAGCGCATCTCCGGCCCACGCGGCGCCCTTCCTCTGTACACAGCACTGCACCACACAGTGTGCACAGCTGCCCGAGGGTGGGAGCAGGGCGCAAGATTCTACCTAAACCCAGGCCAGGGGCAAACGTGTGCAAAATATACCCCGGGGGGGGGGGGGCATTTAATGTTGTGGGGCTGAGCAGACCCATTCCTGCCCTGGCCTGTCTCTGCTTGTAATAGCAATAATTACTGCGGAGCCTGCCACCTAATGCCCATCAGTACCCAGATGTAAACCAAAGCTCAGAGAGGGTTCTTCCAGCTGCCGGCTACTTCAGGGGGTCCCCGACTGGCTGCCCTCCCAGATAGGGTGCTGGGCTTTACGCCTGTGATTAGCCCGCTCACAGCTTTATTGATTTTTTAACCATTTTCTTAAATCACTGAATTCCCAAAGCCTCTTTTGCCCTGCATGACTTGATTAGATTGTAAGCTCTTCATAGCAGGGACTGTCTTTTTTGTCCAAGCGCTATGTAGGCTGAGTAATAAGAACTGCCCTACCGGGTCCATCGGTTCCGGTATCCTGTTTCCAACAGTGGCCACTCCTGGTCACAATGATGCACAATCAACGACAAACCTTCTCCGCTGGAAAGAAATCAGTAGAACTAGGGGTCACGAAATGAGACTCCAGGGAGGACGACTCAGAACCTACGTCAGGAAATATTTCTTCACGGAGAGGGTGGTGGATGCCTGGACTGCCCTTCTGGAGTAGGTGGTGAGGACAGAAACAGTGAAAGATGTTAGAGGGGCCTGGGATAAACCCTGTGGATCCCTCAAGGCTGGAGGATGGGAATGAAGGAAAGAGCGCATGGGGGTAATTTGCTGGTGTGGCAGTCACTACCCTGAACCAATAAACCTTCATACTCTTGATGCAGCTCCATCAGTGCTCTCTGCTTCAGTGGCAGGGGGAAAAGGGGAATTGGATTCAAACAGCAACCAACGAGTGCCCCGACGTTTACAGTCTGGGGAAACAAATAAGCATGGGGGTGACTTGCTGATACGGCCGTTGCTACTCTTATCCAATAAGCCTTCATACTCTTGATGCAACTCCAACATTGCTCTCTGCTTCAACGGCAAGGGTTAAGGGGACTTGGCTTCAAACAGCATCCGAGGGCCCCGACGTTTACGGTATGGGAAACTGATAAGCATGGGAGTAACCTACACGGCAAAGCTTGCTGGGCAGACTGGCCGCTAGATCATTTGGTCCTTTCCTGCCGTCATTTTATGTTTCTACGTGGAATGGCAGCATCCAGTCCGAGATCAGTAGCAACTTAACATTTCTGGTCAGCACAGTAGGGACAATAATAAATGCATCGCATCTCAGCAAAAGAATGGCAAGTTTGTGGTTTTTAAACTTTTAGGTATATGTAGCAGGATTTTAGACAGAGCATTACATTTTTAAATAAAGTCCTTTCCCCAAACCTAAATTTACGACCTAATCCAGACTCTCTCCCCTCGGCCAGTTTCAAGTTAGCTCTTTACTGAGGCAAACACTTCAATTCTGACAGCTGCTGGCCGCTGGAATCGATGTCCGGCTTTTCCACGGACGATGCCGGGCTGTGTCCCTTCCGAGGGACAGAGCGAGCCCTGTTGCTCACAGCAGGGAACAGATCGGCCATTCAGGGAGCAGAGAAAGTCTCATTCCTTGAGATCGCTTTGCGCGGAGGTCCCCTCCAGTCACTGACGCCCTCCTGGTGGATCTGGAAGGGCTAACAGTAGGCGCATACAATATAACGCTCCGTCACACCCCCCCACCCCCTGGTACCTGGGGTTATACACTCGTCCGCCCTGGCTTCTCTGTGGCTAGGCTGTGCAGGGCTGTGTATGCTGTCGGCGCCATGGGAATGCACAATAATGATGTGCTAGGGCTGCTCACAAATTAGCATCACAGTCTCAGATAACAGTGGAAAAGGCGAAAGGAGTGACTACTGGGGCTAGTGATGGCACTGTGAGCGCCCGGGCCACACACAGATGGCAGACAGAGGAAGCTTGGCTACCAAATAATAATTAGAGCACTCCTAATGGTGACTGTAGGTAAAAGGCTGTATAATTTTGAAAGGTGCAGACTGCAGTTCACTTCTCGGTATTGCACACACAACAGTAATAATAGCTCTCAGGCATGGCACCTTCTTTTTTTTTCCTCTCGCAGACATAATATTATCGCCGGTAAAAGTGCTCAGAGAGAACACAGTCTGCGAAGGTTTTCCTGTGGACGCAGAGGGTCTGACGTGAATAAAAAAAATGCCAGGTGAATTTTAGCTGGCATTTTCCACACGTGCACATCAAAAATTGAGCTAACTCTGGAAAAGGTAATCGTAGACGGATGCACTGGACGGGCCGGCGCTGCAAGGTATTGTCCAGCCTAGCACACGGTTTTTACTCACGGCCCTAACAAACCCATGCCGGATAGCGCCCTTCGCATTTCAGTTCTACATAAACGATGGCATTAGCTGTAACCACCCAAAGCAGGAAAGCGCCCCCAAGGGCTGGACGCCCATTTTGTAGGGATGTGAATCGTGTGATCGATCGTTTTAACGATCGAATTTGGCTGGGGGGGGGGGGGGAGGGAAATCTGATCGTCATGGTTTTTTTTGTTAAAAAATCGTCAAATCGTAAATCGGCGGGAAAACCGGCGCACCGAAACAACCCTAAAACCCACCCCGACCCTTTAAAACAAATCCCCCACCCTCCCGAACCCCCCCAAAATGTTTTAAATTACCTGGGGTCCAGTGGGGGGGGGGGGGGGGTGTCCCGGCGCGATCTCCCGCTCTCGGGCCACGGCTGCGTTAATAGAAATGGCGCCGGTGGCCCTTTGCCCTTACCATGTGACAGGGCAAAGGTAGCGCCGGCGCCATTTTGGTTCCTGTCACCCGACGTCACGAGTGTCAGACAGGGGAGAGGGGCTCCCTCAGTCCATGCTAGTGTCAAGCACAGGTAGAGAGGATCCTTCAGTCTGTGCTAGTGCCAGATATGGGATGAGGAACTGTCTCAGTCTGTGTTACTGTCGAGGATCCCTCGGTCTATGGCATTTGCTTATCAAGGCTTTCCCAAGCGCTCTTTCTCTCCTGCTGGAAGCCGAACACTTGGCAGGTGAGAGCTGAAATCCCAGAGCCGCACTTCAGGTACACCTTGAGTACATCGTGCACATCAGGTCGCTAGGAGAGCAGGACCATTAACCAATGAGCAACAGGTCCTGGCACAGAGCACTCTGTGGGAGAAAAAAGATTGGAAAGAGAAAGGCACGCAGCAGAGGTCAGAGCAGTCGGAGAATACCGAGGAAAAGTGAAGACCTCGCAGGACTGAGAATCAGAGCCCTGGAAACACCCCTGACCAGGTGAGGTGGGTACTGAGGCAAGAACAGTCTCTCAAAAAAAAAACAAACACCAAACCTCTATTGGAATATAACTAACAGAAAGAACAAATGCAGAGAAAGAGGGAGAGAGAGAGAAAGAGAGAGAGAGCGAGACAGACAGACAGTTCATGTAATATATGGGTCAGGAGGTCCCTCATTCTGAGCTAGTGACACAGGGAGAGGAACTCAGTATCACAGGAAGAGGGGCTCCCTCAGTCTGTGCTGGGGTCAGAGGAGAGGGGCTCCCTCAGTCTGTGCTGGGGTCAGAGGAGAGGGGCTCCCTCGGTCTGTGCTGGGGTCAGAGGAGAGGGGCTCCCTCGGTCTGTGCTGGGGTCAGAGGAGAAGGGCTCCCTCGGTCTGTGCTGGGGTCAGAGGAGAGGGGCTCCCTCGGTCTGTGCTGGGGTCAGAGGAGAGGGGCTCCCTCGGTCTGTGCTGGGGTCAGAGGAGAGGGGCTCCCTCGGTCTGTGCTGGGGTCAGAGGAGAAGGGCTCCCTCGGTCTGTGCTGGGGTCAGAGGAGAGGGGCTCCCTCGGTCTGTGCTGGGGTCAGAGGAGAGGGGGTCCCTCGGTCTGTGCTGGGGTCAGAGGAGAGGGGCTCCCTCGGTCTGTGCTGGGGTCAGAAGAGAGGGGCTCCCTCGGTCTGTGCTGGGGTCAGAGGAGAGGGGCTCCCGCGGTCTGTGCTGGGGTCAGAGGAGAGGGGCTCCCTCGGTCTGTGCTGGGGTCAGAGGAGAGGGGCTCCCTCGGTCTGTGCTGGGGTCAGAGGAGAGGGGCTCCCTCGGTCTATGTTGGTGTCAGAGGAGAGGGGCTCCCTCGGTCTGTGCTGGGGTCAGAGGAGAGGAGCTCCCTCGGTCTGTGCTGGGGTCAGAGGAGAGGGGCTCCCTCGGTCTGTGCTGGGGTCAGAGGAGAGGGGCTCCCTCGGTCTGTGCTGGGGTCAGAAGAGAGGGGCTCCCTCGGTCTGTGCTGGGGTCAGAGGAGAGGGGCTCCCTCGGTCTGTGCTGGGGTCAGAGGAGAGGGGCTCCCTCGGTCTGTGCTGGGGTCAGAGGAGAGGGGCTCCCTCGGTCTGTGCTGGGGTCAGAGGAGAGGAGCTCCCTCGGTCTGTGCTGGGGTCAGAGGAGAGGGGGTCCCTCGGTCTGTGCTGGGGTCAGAGGAGAGGGGCTCCCTCGGTCTGTGCTGGGGTCAGAAGAGAGGGGCTCCCTCGGTCTGTGCTGGGGTCAGAGGAGAGGGGCTCCCGCGGTCTGTGCTGGGGTCAGAGGAGAGGGGCTCCCTCGGTCTGTGCTGGGGTCAGAGGAGAGGGGCTCCCTCGGTCTGTGCTGGGGTCAGAGGAGAGGGGCTCCCTCGGTCTGTGCTGGGGTCAGAGGAGAGGGGCGCCCGCGGTCTGTGCTGGGGGCAGAGGAGGGGGGCTCCCTCGGTCTGTGCTGGGGTCAGAGGAGAGGGGCTCCCTCGGTCTGTGCTGGGGTCAGAGGAGAGGGGCTCCCTCGGTCTATGTTGGTGTCAGATGAGAGGGGCTCCCTCGGTCTGTGCTGGGGTCAGAGGAGAGGAGCTCCCTCGGTCTGTGCTGGGGTCAGAGGAGAGGGGCTCCCTCGGTCTGTGCTGGGGTCAGAGGAGAGGGGCTCCCTCGGTCTGTGCTGGGGTCAGAAGAGAGGGGCTCCCTCGGTCTGTGCTGGGGTCAGAGGAGAGGGGCTCCCTCGGTCTGTGCTGGGGTCAGAGGAGAGGGGCTCCCTCGGTCTGTGCTGGGGTCAGAGGAGAAGGGCTCCCTCGGTCTGTGCTGGGGTCAGAGGAGAGGAGCTCCCTCGGTCTGTGCTGGGGTCAGAGGAGAGGGGGTCCCTCGGTCTGTGCTGGGGTCAGAGGAGAGGGGCTCCCTCGGTCTGTGCTGGGGTCAGAAGAGAGGGGCTCCCTCGGTCTGTGCTGGGGTCAGAGGAGAGGGGCTCCCGCGGTCTGTGCTGGGGTCAGAGGAGAGGGGCTCCCTCGGTCTGTGCTGGGGTCAGAGGAGAGGGGCTCCCTCGGTCTATGTTGGTGTCAGAGGAGAGGGGCTCCCTCGGTCTGTGCTGGGGTCAGAGGAGAGGGGCTCCCTCGGTCTGTGCTGGGGTCAGAGGAGAGGGGCTCCCTCGGTCTGTGCTGGGGTCAGAGGAGAGGGGCTCCCTCGGTCTGTGCTGGGGTCAGAGGAGAGGGGCTCCCTCGGTCTGTGCTGGGGTCAGAGGAGAGGGGCTCCCTCGGTCTGTGCTGGTCCGGGCAGGTGCACCTGTAAAGCTCTCCGCCAGCTATAGCTGAGATCCTGCTCCTAAGCAACAGCCTGAGGTCGTGCAGAAGCAGCACGGGAAGATCACAAACAAGAAAACACTGCAAGTGAGAGAGCTCCAAGCTCCTCCGAGTAGGCTTAGGTGAAACAAATACAAACAGCAGAATGAGGGCTTTACACGGTTGGGAAAAAAACCAAAATTGATTCCTGCAAAAAAAACAACTTTGGCCTTAGAATGTAATGGGGAATTTTTCTCAGAACAGGCGGGACCTGCAGCCAGGGCTCCTTGATCCAGTCCCAAAGTAATACACCAGGTTGGAAGAGAAGACGGGTTAAATGCTGTGCAGGACTCTGCTCTCTCTTCCTTTTCTTTCTCAGGAAGGGAGGGATATTGCCCGGCTGACTGGGGCTGCATTGGCTGCAGGCATCCAGAAAGCACCTTTATTTGTAATGAATAACTCCCGGATCTGCGGTCCCGACCTTTCCGTCCCCGGATCACTGCAACCCTCCTCAGAATGATCCCAGTGCCCTCGGGTCTCCTGAGTGTGGCAAAGGGATAAGGCGACTTTACTTTACTAATAATGAACAGCGTTTATAGAGGTGCCGAGTGAGCCGAGAGAGGGGCTTTCAGGCCAGGCCTCCCCCCCTCATCCTGGTGCTCTCTGGTTCCCGTAGCGCTGAGCTCCTTAGGTGGAAGCAGGGACTACAAGGACCACAGTGCATGAGGACCAGCCTTGCTCCTTAGCAGCAGTGACCTAGCGAGCCATGAATGTGCATGCATAGGAAGGTGCATGCATGGGAAGGTGCATGCATGGGAGACAGCCGTGCAGATGTGTTCTGGATCTCCTGAATCCCTGACTGGAGGGGGCTCAGCATGACAGCTGTGCAGCTCTGCCCGTCCCAGTGACCTGCGAGCCATGAATGTGCATGCATGGGAAGGTGCATGCATGGGAGACAGCCGTGCAGATGTGTTCTGGATCTCCTGAATCCCTGACTGGAGGGAGCTCACCATGACAGCTGTGCAGCTCTGCCCGTCCCAGTGACCTGCGAGCCATGAATGTGCATGCATAGGAAGGTGCATGCATGGGAAGGTGCATGCATGGGAGACAGCCGTGCAGATGTGTTCTGGATCTCCTGAATCCCTGACTGGAGGGGGCTCACCATGACAGCTGTGCAGCTCTGCCCATCCCAGTGACCTGCGAGCCATGAATGTGCATGCATGGGAAGGTGCATGCATGGGAGACAGCCGTGCAGATGTGTTCTGGATCTCCTGAATCCCTGACTGGAGGGGGCTCACCATGACAGCTGTGCAGCTCTGCCCGTCCCAGTGACCTGCGAGCCATGAATGTGCATGCATGGGAAGATGCATGCATGGGAAGGTACATGCATGGTAAGGTGCATGCATGGGAAGGTGCATGCATGGGAAGGTGCATGCATGGGAGACAGCCGTGCAGATGTGTTCTGGATCTCCTGAATCCCTGACTGGAGGGGGCTCACCATGACAGCTGTGCAGCTCTGCCCGTCCCAGTGATCTGCGAGCCATGAATGTGCATGCATGGGAAGGTGCATGCATGGGAGACGGCCGTGCAGATGTGTTCTGGATCTCCTGAATCCCTGACTGGAGGGGGCTCACAGTGACAGCTGTGGGAAGCCGCTGCCCTTCCTGGGGTGCTAAGCGCATACCTTACAAACTCCCACGATGCCCCACGGAGTCACCCGGCCTCATAGCTCCGAGCTGCTCAGCACTTGGGCTGTGGTGAGAGAGGGGCAAAACCTGCAGTGCTTTGACCTCTGCTTTATGAAACTGGTCCTCGAGCACTGGCAGAGGCTCTTCTCTTTGGATAAGACGGGGAGGGGGTGATTTCTTTTGAAACCAGAAAGCCCCACCTCGAAGGGGACTCTCTGCCTTGCCTTCTCCAACTTGGGGGGGTCCCTCCTACACCTATGGGGCCCCCTATACTTGCTTTCCTGGCCCTGCGTGCAGGGGCCCAGTAGATGCAGGAGGGGCCCTGGGATGGAGAAGGCAATGCAGAGTCCCCTTCTGAGGGGCCCCTGTTAACCCTTTCCTGTCTGTCTTGTAGGTGACGGAGTAACATGGGGTGCGTCTCCTTCCTGAAAACCATGATGTTCGTCTTCAATGGTGTCATATTTGTAAGTGAGAACTGGCTCGGGGTGGGGTCCCTGGGCCAAACCGTCACCATTCAGCCGCTACCAGGTGTCTCTTCATGCCACCGCCCTCCACCTTCCACCCATCAAACCCCCATCCATTGAGCTTCTGGGTGCACTTCCATTAGCACAGCCCGGCCCCCCTCGTGCTCCTTGGCAAACAGAAAAGCAGGGACATCGAATGTCACCATGCAAAGGGACGCGAGCCGAAGGTCCAGGCCCACACTCTCCCTCCCATAATGTGGGTCTTGCCCGCCCCCTTAACTGTTCAGGCAGCAGTTCTTGCCTATTTATATTATCATAAAGCTTTGGGGTTAGGTAATATGGAGGGGGGGTGGGAGCTGGAGGTGAGCTAAGTAGGGGATGTGTGTGCACATCTGCCCAAGAGAGCAGAGCCCAACTCTGACCCGCTAGGGAATGATGTCCTACGGCTGCTCAAGCTTCTGAAGCCAGAAGCGTGGACCAGAATAGCAACGCGGCAAATGGTGGCAGGAAAAGACCAAAAATGGCCTGTCCTGTCTGCACATCTCTTTTGTTGGCCGTGCGCAGAAATTTCCCAAATGCAACCCGACCCCAGTTCCCCCCCCTCGGGTCTTCCACCTGATCTCTCGCCCTGCTCTCCTATCTGTCCCAAGCATGGCCGAGTCCATCACGGCGTTCACACCGCCGCAGACCCAACCACGGGGAGATCAGTGCGGAGAGCGTGCGCTGCGTGAGCTTTGCACGAACATGTACAGGTGCCTCCTGCGGAACATCCCGGGAAGGGTCCGATTCACCAGGGGGGAAAATAAGACTTGCTGCCTTTACTCCAGGAAGATCCCTGGCCTGGTTTTATTTGCAAGCAGCCACCACTGTAGTTCTGTAAGGAACGGCTGGCTGGAGAGACCCAGACTGCAGTGTCCAGAGCTGATCCCGGTGTCTTTCCGCTCACAGGTTGGAGGGATTGCAGTGCTGGGCATCGGAGTCTGGGTGAAGGTGGACGGGGGCTCTTTTGTGAAGATCCTGGGGGCCGCAGTACCACAGCTGACGCAGCTGGTAAATGTGGGGTATCTCTGCATCGCCATCGGAGCCTTCCTCCTGCTCATGGGGTTCCTGGGCTGCTGTGGAGCAGTGAAGGAGAACAGGTGCATGCTGATGCTGGTGAGTTCTAGCCCTCAGCGTTTTACAGCGACTCTGTGTGTGTGCGAGACCTTAGGGCGAGTCAATACATCCCCCTGGGCATCAGTTCTAATCCCCAGCTCTGTCACTGACTCTCTGTGTGGGACCTCGGGGAGAGTCACTTTTTCCCCCTGTGCCTCAGCTCTAATCCCCGGCTCTGTCACTGACTCTCTGTGTGTGACCTCAGGGTGAGTCACTTTATCCCCCCTGTGCCTCAGCTCTAATACCCGGCTCTGTCACTGACTCTCTGTGTGTGACCTCAGGGGGAGTCACTTTATCCCCCTGTGCCTCAGCTCTAATCCCCGGCTCTGTCACTGACTCTCTGTGTGTGACCTCAGGGTGAGTCACTTTATCCCCCTGTGCCTCAGCTCTAATCCCCGGCTCTGTCACTGACTCTCTGTGTGGGACCTCAGGGAGAGTCACTTTATCCCCCTGTGCCTCAGCTCTAATCTCTCCCCAGCTCTGTCACTGACTCTCTGTGTGTGACCTCGGGGGGAGTCACTTTATCCCCCTGTGCCTCAGCTCTAATCCCCGGCTCTGTCACTGACTCTCTGTGTGGGACCTCAGGGAGAGTCACTTTTTCCCCCTGTGCCTCAGCTCTAATCCCTCCCCAGCTCTGTCACTGACTGTGTGTGACCTCAGGGTGAGTCACTTTATCCCCCCACCCCTGTGCCTCAGCTCTAATCCCTGGTATAGGCCCCAGGCTCCCACTATCCCACAGAACCAGGTATTTGGAATGGGAGGGCATTTTCTAATCACTCTCCCTTCCCTGCAGTTCTTCATCATCATTCTGGTCATCTTCATAGCAGAGGTAGCGGGAGCTGTGGTGGTCCTGGCCTTCTCTGCCGTGGTAAGTCACCGGGAACGCAGAAGGGTGGCTCAGCGAGCGTGCGTGGAGGCTGCTGGCCTTTGATGACCCCTGTTTTCACTCTTTTTGATAGGTTTGCTATTTTGCTTCAGATGTTTGGATGCAGTGACCCTTTTAATCCCACGCTTCTTATTCTATGGTTTGCTGTTCTGCTTGCTGCGTTGTGATCCCTTGGATATTTTCACATTATGCTGATATTTGAATGCGTTAAATGTATTTGATATACTGCCTTCAGCGGTGTGGAAAAGAAAGAATGTAATTTCCACAGTAAATATGCATGAGAGAGATTTGCATGCAGTGGAGGCACCACATGAAAATCTCTCCCATCGATACGCATTGAGGAGATCCTGAAAACCTGTGGGGCACTCGAGGAGCAGGTTGAGAACTGCTGCACTAGATGATCTTAGCAGCTAAAGGACCCCTTCTGAGAGGTATCAGGATGATCGGATCCTGGTTTTCCCCCCTCCTTTCCCCCTCTCTTTCTCCCCCTAGCTCCAGCTTCCCTAAAAAGCCAATAGACGTCCTGGGGTGAGTGGGTGGGAGGAAGCCAGGGTCACCTGAAGCACGGGGATCCTGATCTCCCCCTGCCAGCGCCGCTTCTCACCCGCTCTGTCATCTCTTCCTCCTCCCAGTCCCAGATCTTCCTGGAACACGTGAACGACTGGGCCTTGAAAAGCCTGAGAGAGGACTACGGGATGGAACCTGAGATTACCACCATCTGGAACGCCACAATGAAGGAGGTGAGAGGAGAGAGGGGCTGATCATGCAGGGCAGGGGGACCTGCTCCAGTGTCACCCACACACACCGGCATGTACTTTCAAGGAGGCTGGCTGAGTTTAGTTTGTTTATGTAATTAATCGCCTTTCTAATAAATAAAATCAAAGCCATGTGCAATAAATATCAGTAAAAAAAAAATCATAAACACAATAAAATCAGTATAACTGATAAAGGCACCTGCCTATAAACTATGATAGCTACATTATATTAATTTTAGCAGATACGACAAGAACAAAACAAGGCAAGGACAGCTCATTATAAAAGCTTGAACAAACGATGAAAGTTTTAATCTGTTTCCTAAACTTCCCATAGGCAGAGCACCCAAAGCAAGGACTTTCACTATAGAGGTGCGGAGTGAGAAGCTGGGCTCTCGAACTCCCTGCCATCTAATCTCCCTAGGGGAGGGAAACCTCACAGGTTCTCTTGTTGGAGAGATGGGTAACAGACAGGAAGGTTAGAGAGGTGGGGGGGGGGGGGGGGGGAAGAGAAGCCCCCCCTGGGCAGACACGAGATCCTCAATCTTATCCTGGAAACAACTGGAAGCGCTTCGGGGATGGAGAACATGGGTCCTACCTGTTCCCAAAAACCTACTCTGCCGCAGGGTTCTGTAAAATCCGAATCCTTTTCAAAGAGTGCGAGGGCTATGCCTTGATAAAGAGCATTGCAGTGGTCTAGGCGACCGCTTACCAAGCAACGAATAAGAGTTTTCAGATCACCTAGATCCAAAAAAAAAAAAAAAAAAGGATGCGGCCTTCGATTAAGGCCTAAAAAAAATAAAAAAAAACTTATGCTAGAGGTTTGGGGAGTGAATGAAAGATTCGAATCAATCATAAGCCCCCCAGCCTGAATCTTTATTCATTTTTTTTGTCTCTCTCTCTCATGCCAGCTGAAGTGCTGCGGGTTCAACAGCTACACGGATTTCAAGAACTCGTCCTTCTCCAGTATGGCCAACAACAGCTACCCCCTTCCCTGCTGCTCTAGCAAGGACCCCTGCAGGGAAACGACCATCGACCCGGAGGTGAAGGTAAGGGCAGCGGCGGGGGACAGCAGGGACGACCGCCCCGGTCAATACACGCCGCAGCCCGGTCAGCCAGCGTGCACGCAGCTAGGCAGCGCATTCACCCAGCGCAGCGCGCCAAGGAAGGGCAGACCAGTGGTGCCCGAGCCACCTCGCCCTCCCGCGCTCTGGCACAGAGAGAGCAAGTAAACAAGCAAAAGCCGGTCCTTAGAGCAGTCGTTCCGGGTAGTCCCTCGCACAGCTAAATGCACCGACGCCCTGTGCTTTCCCCCCCCCCCTTCTAGGGCTGCTATCTGGCGTTTCAAGTCTTCCTGAACAAAAATGGGAAAATTGTTGGCGGCGTGGCACTGGGGATTTGTGCACTAGAGGTAAAGCTGAATGTATTTCCGCGGTGCCGTTCTCTCTTCTGCCAGTCTCATTCTTCAGCTGTCTGTGCTGTGGTCCGTGCTTTGGCCGTCTCCTCTCCTGAGGCCTCTCTCCGGCTGTCTGTGCTGTGGTCCGTGCTTTGGCTGTCTCCTCTCCTGAGGCCTCTCTCCGGCTGTCTGTGCTGTGGTCCGTGCTTTGGCTGTCTCCTCTCCTGAGGCCTCTCTCCGGCTGTCTGTGCTGTGGCTGTCTCCTCTCCTGAGGCCTCTCTCCGGCTGTCTGTGCTGTGGCTGTCTCCTCTCCTGAGGCCTCTCTCCGGCTGTCTGTGCTGTGGTCCGTGCTTTGGCTGTCTCCTCTCCTGAGGCCTCTCTCCGGCTGTCTGTGCTGTGGTCCGTGCTTTGGCTGTCTCCTCTCCTGAGGCCTCTCTCCGGCTGTCTGTGCTGTGGTCCGTGCTTTGGCTGTCTCCTCTCCTGAGGCCTCTCTCCGGCTGTCTGTGCTGTGGTCCGTGCTTTGGCTGTCTCCTCTCCTGAGGCCTCTCTCCGGCTGTTTGTGCTGTGGTCCGTGCTTTGGCCTTTCCAAGCCTGTGCTCCTCCTCCTCCTCCTCCATGCTCCCTCGTCAGCTGTTTGTGCTGTGCTCCTCCTCCTCCATGCTCCCTCGTCAGCTGTTTGTGCTGTACTCACACTGGGGATGTGCAGAGGGATGACAGGTAGCCATCCTCAGAGCTGCAGGCTTTGCAGACCTAGGTCCCAGGCACCTTTCTTTTAAGGACATCGAGTCTCTTTACAAACTTTAAACTGTAATTGCTGTGCAATACAAAGGATCCCCAGTGGCCCGAGATTACATGTTTTCACTCAAGTCGCTGTGGGAGACCAACTCACAAGAGACAGTAACTCCCGATCCCCTGCGGCGCCCACAGACACGCTGGCACATGCCAGGCTGGGCCCAGAGTGCCCCTGGGAAGAGGCTCTGGGCAGGGCTGTAAGCACAGTTTGACTGCTTGGGGTGGGGGGGCCAACTCAGCACTCACCCAAAACATTTTCTTGAGGGGAGAGTGCCCCCTCCAAGCTATACCTGCAGGTGGGGGGGAATCAGACCGTGAGTCACAGCCATGCAGCCTCCACCAGAGGCAGGGGGGATCTGCCGCTGACTGGAGTTAGGATCCGGCACCTCTTCCTTCCCTCTGCTGCGGTGCATGCTTTGGCTAGTTTATTAGTTTATTGCAGACCAGGTTTGTGCTTCTTTCTCCTCTCAGCTGGCTGCGATGGTGGTCTCCCTCATCCTCTTCTATAAGATTGGGTCGAAGTCCTGACGGAGGAGGAGAGCAGCCCCCAGCCCCCGGCATCGCTCTCCCAGTGGATCCTGGACACCCGCAGACACACAGCCTGCGCCGCACTCGGCTTCTGATCTAGATAACGGGAGGTGGAGATGGGCTCTGCCCTCTTTGTAAGGCCACCTGGGAAAAGAGCCAAAGCAGCCCCGGAGGCCACGCGGCAGGAGCTCCTAAAATTAGTGGGGAAAAAATAATAATAATAAAAAAGAAAAGACACAAAACAAAGGCCTGCCGCTCTGTTTCCTTGCACAGGTTTGAAAGAGCAACCTCTTTGTCCGAGCATGGAGGATCCTTCGACAGCAGATAGGGAGAAGAGCTGCAGGGCAAACGCTGCAGACAGACTGGGCTTGATGCAATAAGGGGCTCTGAGCTATGCACACTTTTACTCACACGTGCACGCACGCGGAGCTGCGCACACGTTTTTACACACACACACACACAGGGCTATGCACACTTTTACTCACACGTGCACGCACGCTAAACTGCGCACACGTTTTTACACACACCCACACAGGGCTATGCACACTTTTACTCACACGTGCACGCCCGCGGAGCTGCGCACACGTTTTTACACACACACACAGGGCTATGCACACTTTTATTCACACGTGCACGCACACTAAGCTGCGCACACGTTTTTACACACATCCACACTGGGCTGCGCACACTTTTACTCACACGTGCACGCACACTAAGCTGCGCACACGTTTTTACACACATCCACACTGGGCTATGCACACTTTTATTCACACGTGCACGCACACTAAGCTGCGCACACATTTTTACACACACCCACACTGGGCTATGCACACTTTTATTCACACGTGCATGCACACTAAGCTGCGCACACATTTTTACACACACCCACACTGGGCTGTGCACACTTTTACTCACACGTGCACGCACGCTGAGCTGCGCACACATTTTTACACACACCCACACTGGGCTGCGCATACTTTTACTCACATGTGCACGCATGCTGAGCTGCGCACACATTTTTACACACACCCACACTGGGCTGCGCATGCGTTTTTACTCTCCCTGGAGCAAGGAGTTCTACGTGCAAAGAAACATGAACACAAGCTAGCAGTCCTCCGTTTAAATCCCTTGTTAATGAAGGCATTAGCTGTTACTCCCCGCTGCAGCGAGGGGTTTCTTAATGCTCTAAGTTTGACACCTGGGCAGAGCTGGAGTAAAGTATCAGTGTATAGAGCTGAACGCAGCGTTCACGAGAGGAGACCTGCACTCAGACCCGATGCACAAAGCAGATTCTGAGCACCAAGCCAACGCTCCATGCACAGAAATGGTGTTTTGTGCATATCGAGCCTGCTCTGAGGATAATCATTTATGTTCCACCTTTCATGACACTTCAGAATGGATTCCACATAGGAACTGCCCTGCTCTCTGTGTAGAAACAGGGCCTGCCCCTGCCTTGGTTTACCGCATGGGGAGTGATGGTTATAGCGCGGGCTCGATTTCAGGGCAGTTTTAATGCTCAGCTTTTCACAGCAGCTCTAGAGACGGCCATGGCCTTTCGGCCCTTTGAAAAACCAAAATCAGGCAAGAAGGCCCTCCCTGCTTTGCGTAGGGTTTTGCTTGAGTTTTTTTTTCTGTAGAATTTTTCCTTTCCAGAAGTTGTAGGGAGTTAGAATCTTGGACAAAAAAACCCCCCATTAAATTAGAAAATTTCACTTATTTTACCTTCTCAGATGAAGTCTCTTGGGGAGGGACTTATTGGACCTGAATTCTAATAATAGCACAAGTTTCCTTGAGCATTAAGGTGGACAGGACAGCTAAATCCAAAAACTATTAATTTTGAGGAGCACAGCAAGAGCAGAACCATGAAGCCCAAAGTACTGCCTGCCTGCCTTTCAATGCCTCCGCACGCTCTCTTAAAAACATTAGTTTGGAAACGCCAGCAGACACAGAGGCGGCCATTTTGCTTTCCAGTAATGGCACGGAGGAGCAAATGCTACTAGAGATGCAGCAGGGAAAGCTGGCAGAATAGATAGGGACGAATCAAAGAGAGGAAGACTGAGGGATAGAGGGAGCAAAAAGATGATATAGAGGGCTCTAAAAGAGGTTACAATGGGGAAGTAAGAGAGCAGGAATGGAGAGATGAATTGAGGGAGAGATGCAAGTCAGAGAGCAAGAGTTGGAGAAGAAAAATGGAGAGAAAGGAGACTGAAGAAAGCTGAGAGGTAGGTGAGGGAAAGATGAACGAAGAAAGGAAACAGACAGAAGGAAAGAAAAAAATGGAGCGAATCAGGAAACAAAGAAAAGAAGAAAGCAGAGACTGAGGGGAGAATCCTTTACAATCAAAACAAGAGAATAAACAAAAAAAGAAATAGAGTGTTTGCTATGTCTCTTAAAATTCGCCCAGGAGGAATGGGAGTCTGCTTCCGTGTGGGAAGTTCTGGGAGCCATGGATTCATCAGCGTTGGGCAGCCCGGATGGGTCATTCACTATATCACAGGACAGTGCTTATTAAAACCTTTATCAGCAAAGGCTAAGCCTGTCCTTGGGTTTCTGGGAGCCAGAGGGCTTTATAAAACTGCTTAACGTTTTGACCACTTCAGCAAGATGCAAAGAAAGACCCAACTATCACAGCAACAGGAGGATAAAGAAAGCTTCAAAGAGACATTAGCAAGAAGCAAAACATCTCTCTATAGATCACAGGCCCACAAACTTTATTGATAATGGGTCTTTCACTCTGTCCTGTGATGTTTTTGTAACTCCTTAAGAGGACAAACACATCTTGCACCGTAAGAGTCGTTTCAATACTTTGCATGGAAAACGCCGTCGGGCAGCCACCCTAGAGCCTGCTGGGCCGGGGGGGCTTTTGGTTTCCTTTGTGGCTGGGACGAAGGCCCACACGCTGAAACTCTCCTATCTCTCAAGTTGTGGGTTTGCGGCAGGGCGGCTTCCCCTGTCCATGGAGGGTGGGAACCATCCCCTAGCCTGCAGCCCCACTCCGTGGCCATCCTGGGAAGTGCAGGGGGCAGTATTTCCAGAAATTATTGCAGCCTAGATTAGGAAATCTTCCCCATTTTGGGCAAAAATTCTTGACGTGAGGGAATCAAATTAAACCCCTAGCCTTACAGAGCACGCACATCATAAACTTGTATAATAAATAAAATAAAGATTCTGCCTCTCTCATAAGCAGTGAGAGGTTGTACTGTGCAAGCAATAATTCATCATTAGGGATCTTAATCGATTATGCTTTATTCTAAGACAGACAACCTATTATTCAGAGCAAGGGCCTTCATTGCTATTCTGGTCCCAGATCCCTCTGTCAGATTTTGTATTTAGGGGGAAATCAGCATGGCCGGTCTTAGGTGATGTTCAGCCCAGCAGAGCCCTGTAATTGTGCAATGACGGTGTTGGGGGTAGGGCCCAGTGTGGTCACCCCTACATGCCCCTCCCCGCCCAGGACAGCCCTGTTTCTGGGTGCCTGAGAACACCACGTGCAGGAGGCAGGCTGCACAGTATAGAAAGTGGGGTTTTGTTTGGTCTTTTTAAGGGATTTCTATCCTCGTGAGATACAGAAATGTAGAAGTCCATCCTTCTAACCCACAGCCGTAACTACGGCGAGGGCAGGGCAGACTTCCACAGCGGGACAAGTGAGATAGACTGAAACTAGGCCACACACATTAAATAGGAAGCAGGCATCCTTAATATAAGATTTATTCACACAGAACGGACATTCATCTGGCACTCTGCCTCCCTCCTTTACAAATCCATAACCCTCTCACCGCCCTCCACCTAAAGACCCCCCTCTCACCACCCTCCCCCAGTGGGTTTTGTCCAATCCAGTTCCATCACAAAAGTATGAGAGGGGGGGGAGGAGGTCTGAGCAGAGCAACGCCAGCACAGTGTGGTGGAGAAGGGGGCACAGTCACTCACACAGGCACACGCACTGCACCGCTACATGTGTCTCTTCATATGCAGGGCAAGGTGGTCCGAGCGCGAGAAGGCCCGCTGACACAGCTGGCACTGGAAGGGGCGCTGGCCTGTGTGCTTCCGGTAGTGCCGGGTCAGCTCGTCCGAACGGGCAAACTTCCAGCCGCAGCCCTCCCAGGTGCAGTGATACGGCTTCTCCCCTGCAACGGCAAAAGACATGGTCAAGGATCAGCAGCGGGAGGAGGAGGAGGTGGAAGCGCTCTGCGTACGGAAATCACCCCCCCCCCCCCGGGGCGAGGCCGAGGGAATCCCTCCCCCCCCCCAGGCCCACTCGCACCGTGGAGGTGAAGCAGCATCCTGGGTCCCATGCACTTACTCGCAGTACTATTGGAGCTCGGTGGGATCGAGCGATCCTGGGGCACTGATTTGCGCATCTTTTGCTTCTGCATCACGGCTTGCAAACAGATCACCTCCTCCCTGCAGGTACAATGAGCGCCCTAGGCAGGCGGCAGGGTCAGGGGCCGCCAGCCATCCTTCTTACCTGTGTGGGTGCGCAGGTGCGCCTTGAGGTGCGAGCTCTTGGTGTAGGTCTTGCCACAGCCCGGGTGGCTGCACGTGTGGCTGGCTGTGCGCTTCCGGGTCCAGGACTTGCGGCTCTTCTTCACCTTGACCTCCTCCGTCTCCTCCAGCGACGGTGCCACGAGGCCGAGGTAGGAGGAGGAGGGAGGGGCGTGCTTGGCCCCAGAGTCTGACTGGTACAGCTGGAGGCGAGCCTGGTACTGGCTGGGGAGGGCAGGGTGGAGGAATGGCTGGTAGCTGTCGTAGGGGCAGTAAGGACCCAAGGCCTGCTGGGGGACCTGGAATTGCCCATAGGCCCCCCCTTTCAGACAGGAGCCTGCAAAGTTTCCCGGGGGAGCACCCACCACGGCTGCTCTGGAAGGGTCCACGTGGTAGAGGTAGCCCCCACAAGTGACTTGGTACTGGTGCCTGAAGGCGGCCGACTTCTGATCCGTCTGGTGAGAGGTGCCGCCTAGCGGAGTGATAAAGTAGCCTCCCGCTGCCTTTCCTGGCTCGGCCCAGGAGGGCATCACGTCCGACGACGACTCTGCGAAGCTGTCGGTCATCCCGTCACATGGCTCAGAGACCGGTCCGTCCCCCAAGAGCTCTGCCACCAGGCTGGTGGGGCCGGCGAAGGCAAGCAAGCCACACTCAGGGGCCTGGTAATTCCTCAAGTCGAAGTCCTGGTGATATGCCTTTTGCCACGCTTGGTGGTGGCCTTCCAGCGGGCCGTCCGCCCCGGGGCACGCCAGCCCCTGGGAGCCGGGGCTCACCTCGGAGCTGGAGAAGTTGTTGAGAAGGAAGTCCAGGTCCCAGTAGGAATCATCATCTTCCCGTTTAATGTGAGGCGAGGCAGCTTCGGCTGGCGGGCGCTGGTCCAGAGAGGCACTGGAGGGGTCCTCCCCCAAGACGACGACCTTTGGGCTCTCCGGTACCTTCCACCACTGCAGAAATCACACAAACAAAATAAATAAATAAATAGAAATTGTTAGAATGCGGTTTGAAACGTCTTCCGATAAGGCTAAGTGATCTCGCTTTTGGGGCTCCCCCTTCCCTCAGTTCATCTGCCTCCTCTCCCATCCCAACACTGTGTAAGCAGCATTCGGGGGGGGGGGGGGGGGGGAACCTTGCTTTTCTCGTTATCTCACCAGTGAATGATGTAAAATCAATTGCAGGCTCCTAAGTCAGAGCCGCTGAATCTCCTTATCTTCCCCCACCCCCAGTCCCCGTGTCCAGGCTGTGCTCATCCCGCCCTGGAGATCTGCCCACTCCTTTAACACCCTCTGATCTTCCCAGGTTCCTCCTGAAGAAAAAAAACCCGAAAAGCTCACATCCAAGCCCCCAAACACGCCAACGATCCATGAAAACCCCTTGGGAGGAACGCGATAGGCCACATGTTGTGTGTTACTATTTGTGCATCATTGGGGATGGACCATTCAAAATTCAGGAAGGCCGTCAAAAATATTTTAAACTGCAATGGGTAAATTGCGCATAGTTTTTATAACATTGTAATAGTCACTTGCATGTTAGGTGACATAGCCGAGTTGTATCTGGTGCCATCCCTGAGACTGCCTCTGTGGTAAGTGAAAGGCTGCAAGCCCAGTGCTTCACACTTCAAGGCTGCAGCTCCTTACCAGAACTCTCCCCCTTACCTCTAGATCTGGGTCTATACAAACGATTGAAGGCTGCCTGTCCAGCCAGTCCTGCTTTCCCTTTGGCCCGAGCTTGTGGCCCCAGGGTTAGGAGGCACAGCTAAGGCAGTTATCCCGCCAGCCCACAGGTTTTATTTATTTATTGAACATATTTCTATACCGGTCTTCATATCAGGCCGGTTTACATGGCACTTAGGGGAGTAACGAGTAAACCAAAGAAGAGAGCAAAGTTACACATAACAAGGAGATAGAACTTGGGGGCTAGAGTAGCCAGGAAGTAGAAAGACAAGAATTAACTGGAAGTAAAATACATATGAATATCAGTGGGACTAGGGCGAACGTCCCATCAGTTGGATTGAGTCTGGGTAGGACCCTTTAGAAATTAGGGGGAGGTTGAGGAGACGCCGGAAAGGGACTGAGATCCCAGGGACCTAGCGTCAGACCCTCACCAAGTTTAAGAAACGTTAAGGTATTGCGCCGAGACGTATCCCCTAACCCCAGCCAGATAAGCGCCTCTAATATGAAGTGTTTAAAGAGTAGCTGAATTGGAGAGGGCACGGCATTAGTACATAGGCTCTGTAAGGAAGGGGTGCTAAGTTGATCGGACGGGTGGGCCCTATGGTCTTCCTGCCGTCGCGATTCTGGGTATCAAATGGGAGCACAATAAGCCTGCGGGGGCACCAGTCCTGGGTCAGTGGCTAATGAGAAAAGAACGAAGCAATCGTTTTTAGGACTCTTCCCCTCTCAATTAACAGATCAGTAAGCAGAAAAAAAACAACTCAGGTTTAGCGCCAAAACGGGAGTCAACTTTTCAAAATGAATGGGGGGTGCGCTAAGTTACGCCTCCCTGGTCGCGGAGAAGGAGTTTGCGCTCGAGCACTCCCACACCCAGAGAAGTGGCAGCTCCGGTCCTAACCGAGCAGAAATGCAGGTCGCACGCCCTACACCTGCTGCAGGAATTGTGATCCAATACCTGATATAGACCAGCA
Source organism: Rhinatrema bivittatum (assembly GCF_901001135.1). Taxonomy (NCBI): domain Eukaryota; kingdom Metazoa; phylum Chordata; class Amphibia; order Gymnophiona; family Rhinatrematidae; genus Rhinatrema; species Rhinatrema bivittatum. Next base: position 41,626,483 of record NC_042633.1, read on the forward strand.
TGATACAAACCATATATATATATACATACATATATATATATATATATATATATATACATACATACATATACATACATACATATACATACATACATATACATACATACATATATATACATACATATATATACATACATATATATATATATAAAATCACTCCGGGCAGTATTCTCCATTCCAGGACAGTAATGCCTTCCCCCATTCAGTGAAAGTGGGGGTTTCAATCGCACCCTCTGAGCGTCCCCCCAGCCTTACCTTCAGGATTTCCGAAGGCTTTTGTTGGAAATGAGCAAAGCCGGCCAGGCTGTGAATGGGAGGCAGCACAGTCTCTGCCACTGCCATGGTCAGAAACCCACAGCACCCCTTGCAAAACGAAAAGGACTGGTTTTGGTTTTTTGTTTAATTCTGCAATGCTCCCCTCCTCGCTCACTTTTCCAAGTCACTCCTCGGCTTGTGCATCTTTCTCTGGCTCACGCACGGGCTTTCCCCCATTCTCACTTTCACAACTCTTAATCAAGATTTGGGGTTTTTTTCTGTGGTTGGCAAACTTATTTCCTCCCCCCCTGTCCTATTGGCTGCTCGCTGACCGTGCTAGTGAGAAAATGGCCTCATTTCTACCAATCGGGTGGCAGGAGATGAGTTTGCTGGCCCTCTGCGAGGGGATTTGTAATCTTTAAAGCACCACTGGCACTGCCTATCGCGTCTCTAGCAAAAAAAAACCCCCAAAACGTAAGCGACGGTGCCCGCTCTGTAGAGCTTACGATCTAATCAGGGCCAGCTCATTTCCTAAACTCAATAAGGCTGTAAGTGGGAGCATCAGGTGGGCTGTCAGTTTGCATGGGAAGAGGAGGTGCACACCTGCTGCTCATTCACTTCCAGTGCCTTTAAGTGGAAACCCTCAGCTGGCTGGTCAGGCAGGGGTTAAAGGGAGATTAAGGATCCGGACCTGCAGGTACCAGAATGCACCCTGCAGGGGCAGCGCTCAGAAAACCTGGACCCTCAGGAAGGATCCGGGTGCCGCTGGATGGAGAACCTCAGGGAATGGGGGTAAACCTATTTCCAGGCTTACGTGGCCTCAGGAATATTCATAATGTTACAGATAAAAGACCAACATGGTCCATCTGGTGAGTCCAGATCACAAACGGGCTTTAGAAATCAATGGTGAGCCTGCTGGCAGACGAGGACCTGATGGGCCCATCCAGGCTCTGCCCACTCTCATCCCTGACGCGGTGCTGCAGACCCTGGACGACCTCTGTCCTTATCTCAGGCTTTTTAAACATTCTGGCACTGCCCTGCTCTGCCATCATTTCCCTGAAACAATATTTCCTTTCCTTACTCCCGAGTATCCCATCCCTGGAGCCTCTGACCATGACCCCCAAGTTGCTCTGGACCGTCCTTCCCCTCCACCTTCTGCACTGTTGGTGTTTATACCTTCCAGGTATCGGTTGAACTTCTCTATCGCATGAGCTCTCCTCCGGGGCGGGCAGAGATTTCGCTTCCTCAGCCTCAGTCCCCAGGGCTTTTAGTGCACATCCTGAACTGCCTCTGCTCCTTCCCTCTCCCGCACCCCCTGCCCTGTCCAGCATTTTAGTTTTTTCACTTTATATATATTGGCCTTGCTTCTTGATTCAGAGGAGGAAGTTGGAAATGAAAGAGCGGGTGGTTTCCTGAGAAAGCCCAGCTGAAGCAGTACACGCACTGGTTTTCCAATTAGGCAACCCCTTCCCCGACGTTCCCCGGGGTCAGTGGTGAGAGCGAGAGCGCGTGCAGGGGAGATCTGAACCTCTTCCGAGGACCCATGATCGCTGGCCTTTCAGTGGCAAGTGATGCGGGGCCGAGAGCAATGGAGATGGTCCAGGAGAGTTCTCGGGTGCTAATCCTGGCTCTGCCACCGACCCTCTAGGTATGCCCTTGAGTCGAGGCGCTTTACATTTCTGCACATCAGTTCACTAGCCCTTAGTGCAGCCCGTGTGCAAAGCATTGTATTAGATAAATCAGGAGTCAGGCAGGCCCTGCTTCCAGAGAGCTCAGCAAGCAGCACAGGGTTGTCCCACACACACACAGTGATACTGACGGGCAGCGGTGGGACTGGCCCCTGGGTTTGCAAGTGTCACTTCTTCAGATCCTTGGTTAAGGCTTTTGACCCTTGTTGCAAAGGCTGTTTATAATGGTAAAGAGGAAAAGAAAATGCAGAGAGCTATCAAGGGGGGAGGGGGGAGCAAGAGATATAGAGAAGGGGAGAAACAGACCCAGAAGAGGAGGAGTGAGGGAAAGAAAGAGAAGAGAGAAAAACAGAGGAGGATGGAGGAACAGAGAGATCAGAAAGACACAAGGGGGAGGGATAGGGAGAAGGGGAAAAAGACAGAGAGATGGAGGGAGGGAGATAAAGAAACTGAGACAAGGAGCAGAGAAGGGGGAGAGAGGTTCCCCCAGTTTGAATCGTGCATGAACCTCTCTGTATGAATTTATTTTCTGCTGTGTTAAAACCGTCAGATGTGTCTTAACCCCCATCCTGTTCAATCTTCTCTCCCGGGGGAAGCCCGCTTGCATTTTTTTCAAAAGCAGAAGAAAAGGGAAAGACCTGGCTAGCTGAGTGCAGTATTAAGAACGCTGCGTCGGTTCGTTTCGAGGAAAACCACGGAGGGCTGGCGGAGATTACCAGCCCCCCAGACCTTATCAGGGACCCTCAGAGGCAGCAGGCTGGGAGCCGGAGGGGAGAGATAGCGTCCGTCTTGCTGCTGCGCTGTTCCCTGCTGGGGGAGAGATAAGTTACCCCCGCTGGTCTGCTGTGAGAGCGACATCTCACCTAGTCCCACATGGCCCCTCTCAGTGCAAACCTTCACGGGCAAGGGTGGCCAGCGGTCCATGCCCCACTAAAGCCGGGATGCGAGGAAAGGCAGATTCTGCTGGAGACAAGCCAGGGGAAGAACGAAAAACGAGTTTTTAACCCAGGATTTGCAAAGAGAGAGAGGGGAACAGGCCTGCTGCACGTTCAGTATCCCATGGCGTTGGTAATGGAGATGGCGCTGCCTACTGGAAGGTTTGGTTGGCAGCTATGCAAGGTCCCTCTCCCCAGCCACGGCATACGCTGCCACTTCTCCCCCTCAGTCAGATCCACAAGGCAGGAGAAGTGCTCAGACCTCCTAGGGGGGCTCTAGCAGGTCCCCCGTTTTCTCCCTTGGGTGACCCCCCCCCCCAGGCCTGTGGAGAGCAACGGAGCCGAGCTTGATTTCCGATTTCAGTTTTGCCTTTCATGGCCGGTGAAGCACTTCCTCTAAATTCTGCACATTCAGGGCCCCTGCAATAAGCCAGCGAGGGGAACGGGTGCTGCTGAGCGCCCCCACTTTCCTGACACAGGCCCAGCCACCTCTCCTGGGCGAGCCCTAGCGCTTCCTCGGCCGCGGGCGACCAGGAGAGGTGGCTGTCAGTGGTTTAGGAAAACACAGGCTCAGTTTTACGAGAGTCCCTTTTCCTAATCTGACTGCCAGCACACTTTTTGGGTACATTTTTTTTTAATTCTTGTCTTTTATGTTTCTCCGACCTAATATTGCCTTGATATTAAGTCAGAGGAAGTACAGAAAAGTAGTATTTTCTGTTTTTCTGTACACTTTTTGGGCTGCTTTTGCTCAGAAATGAACGCCCTTCTATAAGGGGATTAGCGCTTTGGATGCGCTAATCCCCTTATAGAATAAGGGCTTGTGGACGTTTGTCCAAAATCCGCATCCAACCACAGGGCGCTTGACTGAGTGTACTGTATTGTTATTACAGCTGCCTATGAGTGCTGGGGGAATGCCAGCCTGAGAGCTAGAAGTAAACCTCCATATATTTCACGGCATCGACCCCAGATATTATACCTAGGAATAAAATTGTGTTTATAAAAGTCATACCCTCCAAAGATGGTGAAGGGTGCAAAGGACTGAGCCTGGCATGGCACTCAGCCATGCCGAGTTCTAAGCCCTGGGCGGAGGCTGTGCACGTGCTGCCAGGCCCCCACCCATCTCGCCACGCTGCTCCCATGCTCTGGGTGCCTGCTCCTCCCAAGAGAGGCCGGTCGGCCTGCGGCCTGGCCACCCGCACCACACCTCCTGCTCTCCCAGTGCCCTTCCGCTGCCCACCGCAAGGCGAGGCATTTCCACGCTGCCAGTAAACACATGCTGTGGGCTCGCTCTGCTTTATCCGCAGGCCGGCCCTGGTTTCCTTCCTTTCGGATTTTGCCTGCATTACTTCTTCTTCTTCTGTGGCTGCCTGCCGAAAGGGTTTCTCTCTTTTTCATTGCGAAGGCAGGGTTTCTGTTTTTCACAGCACCGCGTACCAGCAAGCTGCTCCTGAACTTTCAAGATTTACTAACAGAGAAATCCTTTTTGGGGTAGTAGTGGAGGGAGAGAGGATGTGATAAATATCTCCTTTGCCTTGCTATTGGTGACAGGCAATAATTTCTCTTAAATTCTGCTCCTGAGGTTGCCTGGGGCTGGGGATGCTGCAGAGTCAATGTTGGCAGCCCCTAGGGCTGGGAGAAGAGGCTCTGTCATCTGGGGCTGGGGGGGGGGTCAGAGCTCCAGGGCCCAACTGCTGTTGATCTGCCTTGGGCCCTTCGTTCTCCTAAGGTCACCATCGCGCTGCGGTGATGGGTACCGGATTCCACAGGGAGCCACGGTGGGTGCTCCCTCGGTCTCTGTAACGGTTGGGCTAGATGGAAGGGGACTCAAAAAACAAATGATGGGAGAGGAGGGAGATCCTGGCAAGTTGCCAAAGAAAACTCCCAGTGGCCATTAGCCCCGGCAGAGGTCAGTGAGCTAGAAACTCAAAGTGGACTTGAGCCAAAACAAAAGTCTCTCCTATCCCAATCTGGGACTTCCTGGATCCTGAGATTCTGGAGCCGTCCACACACCCAAGACCTAAAGCTGTGCCCTGGACATCTGCAGCATCCGCCCTGTTCTTATTTTTGCCGAAACTGCTTTATCCTTTTATGCACCTGCCATGTGATGTCCCCTGTGCGCGTTTTACAGGCGCTGCGGGGCACGGTCTCAGACTTTATATGGAAGGAAAGACCACCCAGGGTGCAATATGACATGCTCATTAAATCAAGGGAGATGGCGGTGGGTGGGGAGGATTGGTGGGGTCTCCCGAACTTCCAATGATATCATTGGGTGTGTAGGTTCACATGCCTAGGGGAATGGGTGAGCGTGGGCTCCGCGCGAGCGTGGGCGTACATGGAGGGAGGGTTGGGCTGGGGATATAGTTCAGCCTCCCCTGCTAAGCGTGCCGAGATGGACTCCAGTGCTGAGGCTGATTGGCAGGAATCATCCCTTGACAGCTCATGCTTTGCAGGCCGTGGAGGCGGACGCGGGGGGTTGTGGTATTCCGGAGAGGAGTTGGACATGGTTGCTGAGGAACCCAAATCCCTTCCCGTGCACGCTGTCTCCTGATACTTGAGATTTTTAGGACAGCTATGGACGGAAGGAAGACTAAAAATGTTTACTGAGCTATTGGGAGAATTTCAAACCTGTCTGTCAGTAGTAGGTATTTATATTTACCACTGCGAAAGGCATTGTCGCCTGTGATTCCCATGGTGGAAATCTCCGGAAGAAAGTGAAGGGATCGAGGGGGTGTTGAGTTGCATGGAACCTGATATCAGTGCTTTATAAATAATTTACATCTGCTGTAACGACTTCAAATCATTTAATCCAGATGTGGAATTCAGATTTGTGGTGCGAATATGATGAGAAAGATTGGAAATCAATATGGTAAATAAAAAATCAGGAGTTACTGTATAAACTGTTGCAAATTTAGTAATTCTGATAATCGCTGATGGAGGGGGTGCGGTCAGAATGGAACATACATCCACATGTGGTGGGGGTGCGGGGAGCGCCAGGTATTTTGAACCGATGTGGCCGATTGTATTACCAGGCTGTGTGGTCAGCAGCTGGAGTTGTTTCTGCTGGGTCATTGGCCCACTAGAAGCATGATGGGCCGTAGGAAGTTGGCCGGTCATCTCCATGTGGCATGTTTGACAATCACCCATCATTGGAAATATACTCCTGATCTGGGAGAGTGGAAAAGGAGGCAGAGCTAGCTGTCCTGGAAAAACCAATGCTGCAAGACCAGATGGGACAGATATGAAGAGGTGTGGGGGTCCCTATTGGACATGGCGGACTGCAGTTTTGAGCGCTTAAAAGAGGGGGGCAATAAATTTTGGGAAGGTTAAGGCATGGGGTGAACGGTCCTAGTGCCTCAGATAGCAGGGGGGATAGTCCCCTTGGGACCTGCCAACCCCCTGGGAGGCTCCAAAGGTTGTGGAGAAGTAGGTGGCACCTCAGGGTTTAGGACAGAATCCACCAAAACTTCTGTCTCCATCTGCTGGAGGGGAGGCAAAACCCAGGAGTCTGGACTGATCCAGGTAGGTACAGGGAAGGAGGATATAACATTTTAAAATGGCAAAACGGGATGCTCGAGCTATTGTCTAAAGTGTGGGTTGTGCCGTGTTCATTGCTGTTACTTGTTGCTTGATTATGTTATGATGTTTAAAGAAAATTGAAAAATAAAAAGTTATTAAAAAAACAAAACAGGGAATTCCTCACTTCCCCAGGACAACCGAACAGGCTGATCCGGTCCTGGTTTCGCCCCAATGCACGCGTGGATTTGTAAATCTGAGTTTCCAAAAGATGCCACCCTCCTCGCATCCACCTTTAAAAGCAAACGAAGCGATGCAAATCCCTAAGTGCACAGAAGCGAGATCCGGAGCGGATTAGCCGAGGCCCGGCTCTGGTGCAAGCGAACATTCTGGTAGTAGGAAAGGAGAAGAAAAGTGGCGAAGCCTCGCACAGGGAGACCCTTGGCCTCTGCCTCCGTCACAGTTTCTCGAACGTGTTCACGAGCTCGGGGGGGGGGGACGCAGCCAATCAACTCGCAGGACCCTGAGCGAGCGGGGCGGACATGTTGAGCGGGGCGGAAGTGGGAGGGTGGCTAAGGGCAGGAGCATGCATCGGGCACGTTTTAAATAGGAGCAGACTAGAAACAAAGGCGCTGTAGTTGGGTGCCTTTTTTTTATGGTTTCTTCTTCCCCAGGCTAAGTACTTCAGAATAGTCAGTAGGGTGACTCCGGGCGCACTTCCCTGGCAAAACCAAACAAAACCAACCTGCATGTGCCACTCTCAAGATGGCGTCGGCAGGCAGCCACTGGGTGAGGCAAGGTGAGGGGGCACCCGGGCAGAGTTCAGAGTTGAGTAACAGCGGAGCAGCAGCTGAGAGGCTCTTCCGAGGAGGTCCTGCAACCTTAGCACTGAGGGAGGTTTGTTAACTTTTTTTGGGGGGATCTCTATCTCCATCTCTATCTCTGTTCTTCACCCCATTCCTTGCATGCAAAACTGCAGGGATTTCCCCGGATCGCTCAATGTTTTGCGAGCCACACCGGCCGCACGCGTTTCCCTGTTTATAAACCCCTGCGTATTCCAGCGTCTAACTCTATAGATCTCAGTGGCAGTAGAGGGGAAGGAGGGCGGATTTGTCATAATCCCCGAATTAAAGATAGAGAGAAGAAACCTTACATTTCCGCTAAGATCAAATAAGCTTTCAAGCTGGGACACCCTAAGATTTAATGCCAATCAAAGCTCTCTAGCCTGCAGTCAATGTGCAAGCTCAGAGGGAGGAGTGACCCCTAACACCATGCTGGGACACTGGGTCAGAGGGAGGAGTGACCCCTAACACCATGCTGGGACACTGGGTCAGAGGGAGGAGTGACCCCTAACACCATGCTGGGACACTGGGTCAGAGGGGAGAGGGTCCCCTAACACCATGCTGGGACACTGGATCAGAGGGGAGAGCGGCCCCCTAATACCATGCTGGGACACTGGATCAGAGGGAGGAGTGACCCCTAACACCATGCTGGGACACTGGATCAGAGGGGAGAGTGTCCCCTAACACCATGCTGGGACACTGGGTCAGAGGGAGGAGTGACCCCTAACACCATGCTGGGACACTGGGTCAGAGGGGAGAGGGACCCCTAACACCATGCTGGGACACTGGATCAGAGGGGAGAGCGGCCCCCTAATACCATGCTGGGACACTGGATCAGAGGGAGGAGTGACCCCTAACACCATGCTGGGACACTGGGTCAGAGGGGAGAGTGACCCCTAATACCATGCTGGGACACTGGATCAGAGGGGAGAGTGTCCCCTAACACCATGCTGGGACACTGGGTCAGAGGGGGGAGTGACCCCTAACACCATGCTGGGACACTGGGTCAGAGGGGGGAGTGACCCCTAACACCATGCTGGGACACTGGGTCAGAGGGGAGAGTGACCCCTAACACCATGCTGGGACACTGGGTCAGAGGGAGGAGTGACCCCTAACACCATGCTGGGACACTGGGTCAGAGGGAGGAGTGACCCCTAACACCATGCTGGGACACTGGGTCAGAGGGGAGGAGTGACCCCTAACACCATGCTGGGACACTGGGTCAGAGGGGAGAGTGACCCCTAACACCATGCTGGGACACTGGGTCAGAGGGGAGAGTGACCCCTAACACCATGCTGGGACACTGGATCAGAAGGGAGAGTGACCCCTAACACCATGCTGGGCATTTGGATCAGTACTGGCTCATAGGATACAGGGACCCTAATACTGTTTTGGGGCTTTTAGTATTGAGGTAGTAGTTAGTGCACTAAATCAGATCTGACGTCTTAGCACAGTGGGGCCCGTGAGCTAACTCTGATATAAATCTGAATAAAATGGTACATGCAGTTAAGTAGTTATTTGGACTTTGGAGAGTCAGATGGCCATAAAGTTACTCTTTCAGTGAGAGTCGTGCGATGCTGCTCTGTGAGCGTTTGTTTTGTAGAAATGGAGTGGAGGTGCGTCAAGCCTCCCTGAGCGTTATCTTCCCCTGCTCAGTGGGCTGGTTTCTCGCGTCCCTCGCTCTGCTTTGAGGCATTAACGCTGCCTTCTCCGACTGTTTCCCCACTAGGAAAGTAACCATGATGTCCTTAAGAAGCGCAACCCTGAAACTCCTGGACTCTGCGAGTCGCGGAGCGGCAGTGAGTGCCGTCCGGACGCAGGGCACCTCCAGCGTGCGGAGAGGTCAGTGGCCAGGCACCACAACAAGAGACTATTTCTCTGACTTGAACTGCTTAAATATTTTTTTTGTAAAGATTGAAGAGTCTGAGTTCTGGGGGGGGGGGGGGGGGGCGGGAGGTCACTTTGAGCCAGGTCTGCTGCTCCCGCCGTGGCCCTGCTCTTGTCATGGTAGGCGGTGGCACTACACGTCCCAGAATGCTCAGAGGCAGGCTGCGTCCCTTTTGCTCCCCGGCACACTTAAGCCTCACGCTTTGCGCAGCAGTCGGATCCTTTCATGGATAAGTTTTGTCACCTGCATTCGGTCTGTGATACTGCAGCCCCCGTTCCACCTAATCTTATCTGCGTGGCAGGAGTTGGTTTGTTAATTCATATCTCATTTTGGAAAATGTGAAAGGGGGACGACGGCGCCCTGCAAAATGTTAAGTTTGTTTTGTTTTTTTTGTACTCGCCGTGCTAGCTCCTCATGGAGGTTCTCACAGTTGAAGCACGCGGTCAGTTATTGCATTTGGGATTTGGAGGGGCGAGGCAGGAAAAGAGGGGATGGGAGGTGTCGTGGACATGGTCGTTGAAGCCTCCTGACAGTTGTAGATGAAAGCAGTGCTGGGAGGGTTTCTTGCAAAGTCCTTTTTCCTCCTAGCTGAGGGTTTAGCATCCCTTATGAGGATTATTCAGAGGTGTGTGCTTGGTATCGCAGACGGGTGCAAGACACAGAGTGGTACCACGCAGTAAAAAGGAAGCAGGAAGACCATCGGAGCATTGACACGTTGTTTTGTTTTTTTTTCTCTCTCTCTCCCAGCCCCCCGCCTACAGTTTGACTGGCGGGATCCTTTCGCACTGGACAGCCAGCTGACGGAGGAGGAGCTCATGGTCCGAGACTCGTTCCACGCCTACTGCCAGGAGAAACTGATGCCTCGCATCCTGACGGCCAATCGCACTGAAGGTACTGCGCTGCTAGTGCCGCCGGCGGGCCAGGTGCCCCTCGAGGGCACGTGTCAAGTCACAGGACACACGGAGCAATACATGCTATATATATATATATATAATATAATTGCTATCTTTTGCTTGCAGCGTTTGACCAAAATATTTTATTGGAGCTGGGCGAGCTGGGCGTGCTAGGATCAACCATCAAAGGTAATTCTGGAGATGGGTTGGCAGAAGCGTATTCAGGTGCTTGCATGAAAGTCGAGTATGTGTTCTCGCTGTGTTCCAGCCACTGACGGGGTCACTGGCTAAGAGCGATCCCGTTAGCTCGTGTGTGCGTGTGGCATGAACCCCTGCCCCCTCGATCTGCTTCCTGCGCACTGCCGGTGGGCTGTGAAACCACGGCTGTGCGCTCTTTCTGGAGAAAGAGAGGACATCGTTTGTGCACGTTACTGTGGCTTTCCTTCCAATCCACTGCCGGCACTTTGTGGCCCCCCCTTCGTGAGAATCCTAAGCGGAAGAAATTTTGTTTATGATGGAATTTTAGGGCCTGCACTTCCGGGATTCTTTGTAAGTGCAAGCGATGCGTTTATAAAGGCAGTGGGGATTCTGGGGGGAAAAAAAGAGCTTTTTATCAGCGTGGCTTAAAAAAAAAATATAGAATTTACTCAAGTAAAAAAATTTCTCGAATTTCAAACGTAACATTTAATGCCCTGCTCTTCCCTTTGTTGCTGATGGGTGATATGAGTGCTGGCAGAGTAGCGCTTGCGTTATGTTTGTGCTGTCAGAATGGATCAACCTCTCCGGCCTCTTAAGACGCTATCAAAACGATGACTATGTTTGGATCTCACTTTTTTTCAGACGTTTGCCCATTTTCATTAGCAGGTTTGTTGGGTTGATGACCATCCTCTCGCCCGACTTCCTTTGCCTTGTGATGTAGGGTTTTTTTTGGTTTTTTTTTGTATGACCCTCTTATTCTGCTCTCTGAAAGGTTATGGCTGTGCCGGTACATCTTACGTGACCTATGGACTGCTAGCCCGGGAGATCGAGAGAGTAGACAGCAGTTACAGGTCAGTGATGAGCGTCCAGTCCTCCCTGGTCATGCACCCGATCAACGCCTACGGAACGGAGCAGCAGAAGCACAAATACCTCCCAAGACTGGGTGAGTGCGAGGCTCGGGGGAAGGAGGGCCTGATGAGACCTGTGCTCTGATGGCCTCGCGCTGGCAAGAGGGGGCAGAGCCGGGTCCCTGAGAGCACAGCCCAAGTGGAAAGAAGCAAAGCAGGAGGCCATTCGTGAAGGCTCCCTGCTCAGCACCAGGTGGGAGACAGGAAGGGGAGAGGTCATCCTTGATGGTTGCCTGATGAGAGCTGAGAGGGAATATATTTATAAATGACTTGGAAATGAGGTGATCAAATTTGCAGATGACACAAAGTTATTCAAACCTAACAAGAGGATTATAAGAAATTGCAAGAGGACCTTGCAAAGCTGGGAGACGGGGCATGCAAATGCCAAATGAAATTTAATGTGCACAAGTGCAAAGTGATGCACTTAGGGAAGAGTAACCCCAATTATAGCTGCACAATGCAAGGTTCCACATTAGGAGTCACCACTCAGGAAAAGGATCTGGAAGTTATCATTGATAATACATTGAAATCTTCTGCTCGGTGTGCAGCAGCAGCCAAGAAAGCAAACCGAATGCTGGGGATTATTAGGAAAGGAATGGAGAATAAAACAGAGAATATCCTAATGCTTCTGTATCCCTCCATGGTGCAACCTCATCCTGAGTCCTGTGTGAAGTTCTGGTCACCACATCTCAAGAAAGATAGAGCAGAATTAGAAAAAGTACAGAGAAGGGCGACCAAAATGATAAAGGGGATGGAACAGCTCCTCTATGAGGAAAGGCTGAAGAGGTTAGGGCTGTTTAGCTTGGAGAAGAGACGGCTGAGGGGGGATATGATAGAGGTCTATTAAAAAAAAAAAAAAAGAAAAGTGGAATGGAACAAAAAAACGTTAATCAGTTGTTTACTTTTTCAAAAAGGACAAAGACCAGGGGACACAATGAAGTTACTGGGTAATACATTTCATTTAAAACTAATAAGAGAAAAAACATTTTTTTTTACTCAATGTATAATTAACTCTGAAATGTATTGCCCGAGGATGTGGTGAAAACTATTAGTGTAGTTGCGTTTAAAAAAAATGTTTGGACAAGTTCCTGGAGGAAAAGTCCATAAACCATTATTAAGGTGAAGCTGCAGAAATTCACTGCTTAGCCCTGGGATAAGCAGCTTGGGATCTCTACCCCTTGGGATCCTGCCAGGCACTTGTGACCTGGATTGGCCTCTGCTGGAAACAGGATGCTACATTGACACACTCCACTTTTAGGCAACAGAGATTTTTTTTTTTTTACTTTTTTTAGCGTTTGCTGAGACTCTGTACATTCATTTTCTCACACTTTTTTTCTTATCAGCTAAGGGAGAGTTGGTGGGCTGCTTTGGTCTGACAGAGCCGAACCATGGAAGTGACCCCGGGGGAATGGAGACGAGAGCCCACTTCAACCCAAGCAGCAAAACCTACACACTCAATGGCTCCAAGACGTGGTGAGAGGGGAGGGCACGGTCACAAGCAGTTTGTCCTTTCATTATTCTCCAGGCGTTGTTGTTCACATAATTATTTATGTATCTGCAACAGGCCCTCCTCACTCACTGTCTCTCCTTTTGCCCAGAGCATTTGCTTCTTTTTACTCCCCCCCCCCCCCCCCAATTGCCTCAGGATCACCAACTCTCCCATAGCGGACGTCTGTGTCGTGTGGGCGGTGTGCGAAGACGGGAAAGTGAGGGGCTTTATCCTGGAGAGGGGGATGAAGGGTCTCTCCACCCCGAAAATCGAAGGGAAGTTCTCACTGCGGGCCTCGGCGACGGGCATGATCCTGATGGAGGACGTGGAGGTGCCGGAGGAGAACCTGCTCCCGCACGTCTCGGGACTCGGAGTAAGGAAGCACGCGGGGGGACGTTTCCCCACACGGATTTGTAGGAAGGCTTTGTGTGTGTGTGGGGGGGGGGGGGCAGGGAAGGATGCGGGCGCATGGGGGATGTAGGCCAGGGGGTATGTGGAGTTGGATGGGATTTGTGTTGGAAGGGGGGGCGTCTGTGTGTGCGTGGCTGGGGAGTGTGGGGGCGGAGGGTGTGGCAGGGGTATCTGAAGGATGGATGTGGTTTTTTTTTGGGGGGGGGGGGGGGTTCAGTTCCCTGAAAATCCTGGTCTGATGTTTCATTCTGCGTGCCAAATTTGGGGCCTAACCTACTAAGGCTTTATGGGGAAAATGCTTAGTAAATGAGGCCCTTAGTGAATTTCCATCCCTTTTTTTTTTTTTATTGTGCTTGCAAACGGACATCGATCCCTCTTGAATAATTCTTTCCAGTGTTCCGTATGTTGGAAAGTGTAAAGAATTGCTGGCTGGCTTCTCGGAGAGGTTTCTCAATGTGACTTTCCAAGCACTAAAATGTGTGTTTAGAGGTGAAGGTTTGTGTCACAATTACTGCCTGTGTCCTTGTCCGCTTTTGTTGTGGCCGATCTGTACGACCACCTGTGTTGTTCACGATTCTTTTCCATCGGTTGTGCTTAATTAAATATGTGTGTGTGGGGGGGGGGGGTTCTTGCGTCCTCCACAGGGTCCATTTGGCTGTCTGAACAATGCACGCTATGGCATTGCCTGGGGGGCTCTCGGCGCTGCCGAGTTCTGTCTGCGGACGGCCAGGCAGTACAGCTTGGACAGGTGAGCTCTTCCTGACTGTAAACTCGCGGCTTTGGTGGCTCAGACATCCCGTGGCTCTCTCTTCTGTCTGCACAGAAGAAAGCTTACTGTTAACAAAATGTAAACTAAATCGTGGCACAGAAAATGTTTGTGATCCACCTGCAGTTTCACCATTTGGATGGTCTGTGGCAGTTTGACGGTTTTCCCGGGGGGGGGGGGAGCAGTGTCTCCAGATGGGTTTGTTCTGCGCACACCTAGACAGGAATGAACCTCATTCGTGCGTCAGGAATAATCTCAGTATCTCGAATTTACTGCTGATGTCTTGCTTTAGTTCTGGGTAAATACAGGATCTTATTTTTGAGAGAGTGCATAATTTTTTGTTACGATCTCTGGCTTGTATTCGTTTGCTCTTCAGAATTCAGTTTGGCGTCCCTCTGGCCAGAAATCAGCTGATCCAGAAGAAGCTGGCGGACATGCTGACAGAAATCACCCTGGGGCTACAGGCCTGCCTGCGGTTGGGCCGCCTGAAGGATGAAGAAAAGTGTGTACTGATTTTTTGTTAAGGCATGTATAGATATTAGAGGCTGTGAAAAATATGATTACGTCACATGTCAGACGCAAGCTGTAACTTCTGTGTGCGGTGCAGTGTTTCAGACATGCGTTACTATTGTTAATCAAGCCCCCGTAGCCATCACTCCTCGATATAGTTAGAGAAGTGTGTAGGCTCAACTTTGTGTAATCATAATACTCGAAAGTCAGCTCCTGGTCAGAAGCGGAACAGAGTTTTCCGGGCCTGATGTTAGTATATGGGGAGTTTGTGGTGCAGGGTCCTATTCTCGCGATTTGTACATTGAAAATACAATTTGTGCTCAAATCATGTTGCATGGAATTAAAAAAAAAAAAAATTAAATCCCGTGAAATCTGAAGACTTGGGATCTAATCCTATTGCTGTGTGCGACCACCTTTGAGCCATCTAACCTGTCCTGCACGAAAGCTTAAGATCATAAGCTCTTCTGGGAAAGGACCATGCGGGTACGGCTCGTGCCGCTAGCATTTGAGAGTGGTGAAACCTGTTATCCTTATGATTGTTGATGCCTCCTCCCAGGGCCACCCCTGAGATGATCTCTATGCTGAAGCGGAACTCGTGCGGGAAGGCACTGGAAATAGCTCGTCAGGCCCGGGACATGCTAGGTGGCAATGGGATATCCGATGAGTACCATGTCATCAGGCACGTCATGAACTTGGAGGCTGTGAACACCTATGAAGGTAAGACCAAAGCTCAGCATCCACGGCAAACCTTGAGAGTAAGGAAGACAAAATCCCTAGTAATGCATGCTGAGAGGTTTATGGTGACATGATACAAAAAAAAAGAAATTGACTAATCCACTGATCATATGCGATCAAGAAGTGACAGAATAAGCTAGGGACCCAACTATGGTCCTCGAGGGCCACATATAGTTAGTAAGCTGCCTACAGATTTGCTGCTTTCTGGTTGCTTGCAGTATCTGTTTACAGAAATCCTAAACTAGGGGAACATCTCTAAAGTGCAATGCATATGTATTTTTAAATGTATCTTCCTTGCTTATTCCCAGGTTGTGCATTTAGCTTCTCCAATAAAAGGGGGGCACCCTTTTTTTTTTTTTTTTTTTAACATCTTTTATCTGTGAATCTTCAAGTAATGTTGAAAGAGAAACTTGCAGAGTTTCCCTCTTCAAAATCTGTAAAACAGTATGGGTGCTTTTTCCCGTCAAGGTTAGGTGGGAGGAAGGCTATAGTTTTCATCCAATCATTGTACTGCCTAGTTATCTCGGTAAAATGGCTTTGAAAATTGTCTTCTCCTTGTTTAACTTTTCCTCATACTGCTCTCTATGTTCTGAGAGCTTAGAAAAACCGGTCAACCACTATAAATCACAGATCAAAACCTGTACCTATTTCCCCTCAGATGATAAAAACCTTGCTGTCACACTAAACCGTACTCTATGTTTACGAATGCAAGTAAAGTTGTAGTGAAAGGGGCATCCTTTAAACAGTGGATGCTGCGAAATCTTAAACCTTTTCTATCTAAATATGATTTCCAGGCGCTGAGATTATTGTAACTTGATAGGTATCACAATGCCAAAAGCCATCTTTGAGGGCTCTTCAGGTGGCACAACACTCCGTGGCCCGTTTTACTAACAGATACAAAGTGGAATTGGCACACTACACCAAATATTACACTCTCGCCATTGGCGACCGATACAGCAGAGAACTGAATTTAAGATACTGAATGCTCGTCCGTGAGGCTTTAAGCCAACATGTATTAGTACATTTACAGACCCTCACGAGCATTTAGATCAAGTGGCTGCGGTCTCCTGGATGTTCTCTCGCCCAGGCGGATGTGCCTTGGTGAAACACGTGAGCACGCTTTTCAGCTGCAGGCCCGGTTTTGTGGCATTCACTCCCAAACGAGGGATCTTGTACGTTTAGGGACTTGCTAAAGACCCATCTGTTCAAACAAGCATTTGGCATCGTTAACTATTCAGCTAATAATTGCAACACATTTTTGTAAATAATTACTAAAATAAATGCTAAAAGCTGACTTTAAATAATAGCGGGCAGACAGCTAGCTTTTGCTTTGTTTCATTATAGTATATGTTGGTCTCTATGTGTTTGCCAATGTCTCACCAAGCATCCTCAGAGTTACACATTCTTTAAATAAAAAATTGGTAGCAACCTTTAGAAGGCCGAGAGAAACTGCAGAAATACACAAGCCTTAATCTTTTTTCCATTGTCCTCTGCTTAGGTACTCACGATATTCATGCCCTAATTCTGGGGAAAGCTATCACAGGACTTCAGGCATTCACCGTTGGTAACTAAAGATTGTGTTTGTACGGTGGACAACCAGTCTTTTAAAAAGAGTGAAAACTCTCTACTTGGAAACCATCCAGGAAGTGCTGACGGTTATTACACAAAGACTGCATCAGATTTAGATGAACTAGCACATTTCTACACCGTGGACATGGAGCAGACCTCTTTAAAGACACTCGCTGCGGTACCTAGAGAAGGCCCCTGGCTCGTATTCATACATGCGCCACAGCTGTTGTTTCTTTTTGTCGGAAGAGGTTAGAATAAAAAAGGTTTTAACCACTGCAACAAAAGAAAAAAAAGGTAATTTGTTTGAATATTTGTGGAGAATATAATAAGGGAAACTTGAGTAGGATTTTAATACATGCAATAGGTGTTGAAACTGATTTGAATTGTGCCCTGAGCAGTAGCGATTGCAGTTGTGTTATTACCTATGTGATTATTCTGATCAGACTGTATGCTCATATCATCCATCTGTGTGTCCAAATTTCTAGCTGGTCTCTCTGAATTTGGTTTTAAGGGACTTATTGCCTTTTTAATTACTGTGTCTTTCGGCCAGGCGGCCCATGCATTTTCCCCACAGAAACAAAGTGAAGAGATGCCCCGAGCACACCTGTCCCTCTGTGCTACAGCTCTGTAAACAGAAATCCAAAACGTGACTAGATAAAGTCATTGTTTTGGCTGATTTCAGGTAACCTGAAGGTTCATGTATTACCTGGTGGCTATTAAAAAAAATAATAATAATAAAAATCTGTGCTGGAGAGAACTTTGGAAAAACCTATTTTTAAAATGTAGGTTAGAGATCCCTCTCTGCTGTGTCTGCTTATCCTAAGAACATGTTCATTGAAGTTGGGTCGTGGACTGAAGGTAGTTTTAGCTGTTTCTAAGAGTGCCCTGCGAAGGTGCCTTTTCTTCATCACTTGTAATGACGCACAAAGCCCCGGCAACCCTTCACGTACAGTTTGCAATAAAACCAGATGCTGAAGAGGCTCAGTGAATGTAGAGATGTTTATTGCTTGAACAGCAGCTAAAATGACACTCCAAACTGTGCTTCACTAAGGTAAGAAATCTAAACATCGCAGAAACGTTAAACACACTTTTAAATATGGGAGGTGAATGAGCCTAGGGTGAGGGTGCATGGAAAACGTGCTTGAGCCCGTCCAAAGTGACAAATGCTGTCAGAATAGCCGCAAGGCTTGTGATGAAGCACAAGTAGGCAGAATCCAGAACAGGGCCCGTTCTCCGTCCACCCCCGCCCCTTGGCTCACTCCCCCCTTTTCAGCCCGCGCTCCCTCAGACTTCAGGCTGCACGCACAGGTCCTTGTACACCGTGGCGACGGTCTGGCAGACTTGCTTGAGCTCTGCTTCCAGCTGACTGATCCTCTCGATGATCTCCATGAACTCTTGCAGCTTGTCCTGCAGCAGCCGGTTATGGTGGTCGTAGACCTGATACATCTGTTCCTCCAGGGTGTGCGAGAAATTTGAAACCTTTCAGAACAGTAGGGCAGAAATATTCATATTTAAGGATTAGGAACCAGCTTTCACTCGGTGAGGATGACAAAAGTGCAGTGACTTTTTTTTTTTTTAATTGAAGGGATGTTATTGTAGCATCCGTCAGAAAAATAAAACCATTTTTATTTTGGTTCCCCGGCCTGACGCTGGTAGAACCAAGTATAGATTGATTTATTTTTCACTTTTCCAGCACTTCAAAGTGGATTACATTCAGATAATATAGATATTTCCCTGTCCCCAGAAGGCTTACAACCTAAACTTGTACCTGAGGCAATGGAGGGTGAAGTGACTTACCCAAGGTCCCCAGGAGCAGCTGTGGGATTTGAACCCTGGTTTCCCTGCTTCGCAGACTATTGCTCTAACCATGTGGCACTGGTTCAAGGGCCCACCCATTAAACTTCAAATATAACAGAAGGAAGCAAAAGCAAGGTTTTTGAAAGATCCTTTATTTAACTAGCTGCCCTAAACGGTTTTCTAATTGATTACTTCAGATGCAAAGTTATATACCCCATCATTCAAAGAGTAACAGAACCTCACCGATTAAAGCTAAACATCTATTTAGGGTTTGCATAGTTTCCTGGAGGAAAAGTCTATAAACCACTATTAGCCGTGTAGACTTGGGCAAAGCCATTGCTTATCCCTGCTTATGAACAAGAAGAATTGGAGCTATTCTTTGGGATCCCACTGAGACAGGGTACTGAGCTTGATAAGATCTTTGATCTGACCCAGTATGGCACTTATGCTCATCCCTCTCTTACCTTCACCATTAAGCTTTCCTTTAAGTTACTCAGCAGAGTCTGGTCTTCCTTCCTCTTCTCGTTAACCTTATCAATTAGCTCTTGTGCTCGATTTTGCAAGGCCTGGAGGTTTGAATCCAGCAGCGCGAAATAGTTTTCCGACTTGCCGTCCAACGGTGCCATGTCCACATCTGCACAGGAGGTTCCAAGCGAAGAGCTGGACAGATTGTTTCTGCATGGAATAGTAATTGGCAGCTGGTAAAAGAAAGACAGTGCTAAACAATGCACAGCACCGTCCCTGGGTACAGCGTGGGAGAAGCACAGATCCGCAAGTAACACCTGAGAGAGCAAACTCCTTCATGCCCGTATGTGCTACTTAACCACTCCAACTGGGTGCTCCTAACTTTTCTCTTTGGAAGATTTCATGCAGTTACCTACAAGGGCTAATCCTGCAGAAGTATGAAATCTCACATCAGTTTCCCCGAGGGGCAATTTTCCTATCTGCAAACAGTGACGGTGATGCCAACCACCTCTTTCACCCATGGCCTTTACAGCAGTTTTTCAAAGGGAAAAGACTAGCATACGCTGCCTTTGAAAACTCTCTCTGAAAAAAGTACCTGAAAAGATCTGCACCTGCTTTTTCTACAGGTAGGGGCCTTGGTTTCCAGTTTTTATTTTCCCTAGGAATTTTTTCAGAGTTTATTAGAGCCAAGAAAAATAGGAGGTGAAAAAAAGATGATTTTCTGCTGCTTGTGTTGTTTATTATAAACACTGATAAAGTCCCTCCCAGGGAAAACTGAAACTGAAGATGCTTAGAAATAATAGGCCCTGGTAGAGAACTGGAGAAAAAAAAAAAAAAGATTCCTTGACTTTCTCAAATTGATTCAATAGAACATGGTTTCTGCTAGAGATGAGAACAGATAAATATGTATGGACTGTTGCAAAGTAAATGGTACATACCGTGCATAATGTGGAATTTAAACTTACCTGTTCAGTTCCTTTCCTTTGGTCCTGCCAAAACATGCCTTCATGGTGACTTGGATGACTTTGTTCACCGTCCAAGACTTCAACGCCACCCTGAGTTCCAAGAGATTGATGTGGAGCGCAGTCCGGTAATCTTCAGTAGACATACAATTGAGGTGCCCCCCCCCCCCACTCCTTGAAGCGATGCATTCATCGTGAGAATGAGGTGCAGGTTTGCCGTCTGAATGCTCCTGCCAGCATTGACGGTTCCTGTTGTTCATCCTGTCCGTCTTCTGGCAGGGAGTGAAAACCCAGGAGTCTGGACTGATCTGGGTGTGGACAGGGACTATGATGTTGTGGCGAGGATCTGGTGGGGACAGTGGCGGATGAGTATAAAAATTGAGGAAGTTTTCCTTTTGAAATGACACTAGGGATCCACTTCTCCAAAGTGTAAACTGTGTCTAAGCATCGTGAAAATAATATAGGTGTCCTCACACGGGCAAAGGCAGGTGTAGGTTTTCTGGAATGAGGTAATTGTCACAACCCCTAAAGGGAAAAGATAGCAAGCTGCTGTAGATGCCACTGAAGTGTTCTGTCCCTGCTCCTATGCATTGTGGATTGCATGTTCTAAAATTGAGGAGGCTTGTGGCTGGTGAAGTTGTTGAATCACTATTGGACTCTGTCTATAATTGTAATAAGGGGCAGATGATTTGGGAATGATGATATGGTTTATGATGGAAGGCATAAAAAGTGAAGTGGTGGCGAGAGGCTTGATAAAGCTGAGGCACCGAAAAGGGATTGCAGAGCTGAATTCTGTTCTTTGAGATGTTCAACGGCCTCTCTAACTTTTATGCCAGCAGGTTCTTGCCCGTACAGGGTGTATCTACCAATTTTTTTATGCACATCTTCACGAAGGCCAGACCCTTTAAACCAAGCCAAACGTCTGGTCAAGATACCTGTCGTGGAAGCGTGAGAAGCAGTATTGAAGATGTCTTAGGTAGATCTGGTCAGGTGTTTGGTACAGGTCCTGGCATCATTGATTACTTGCTGCACCTCCTAATTGGACATTAGACTAGAGGTGATGGCCTCCAGTCACTGGATGGTGTTATACATAAATTGTGCAAGCTGCAATGGGCGATAGGAGATTGGCAGATTAAAATATTTTCTTGTCTGGTTGCTGAGCAGGATGTAAGTATGGTGGAGAATCACAAGGGCTAATAATTTGGCTTCCACTATGAGACGTATCGGAAAGGGCATGAGCCATGGAGGTCCAAAGAGTTTGAGACCACCTTGTCATTGTCTTCAGTGCCAAGGTGTGAAGCTCTCTGTGGGGAAATGCCCATCAGCGCCAAGCACAAACCTTCCTTTGGTGCTGAGCAGTCTATGCCCTGGGAAGCTTTGTTGGGGTGGTGCATTCGTGCCATGGTCTCAGTGCAGTAAGTCTTCAGCGTCGGCAGCTTGGCACTATACTTCGGCAAGACTGGCTCGCTTTTATCGCCATCCCCAAGCTGATGAGGAAATGCTGCTTCATTCTGCATGGCCTATGCGATAGATTATAGGGAATAGGACAGGTGGTTGCTTACCAGGAGAACTGCCCTTGCTACTCAAGTTATGGGACCTATGGAGCTTATGTAGTTAGTGAGAAAATGATGCTCACTTCTTTTTCTGCCCCGATTTCCCAGTGTTGGATTTCAGTCTCATATTTAAGCTTCAAATCCCACTAAAAGTGACGTAAAGCTTCATTTATTTATTATATATTACATTCAGGTACTCTAGCTATTTGAGGCAATGGAGGGTATGGGTAAAGTGACTTGCCCACGCTCACAAAGAGTGACAGTGGGACTTGAACCCTGGTCTCCCTGATCCATAGCCTGCTGCTCTAACCAGTAGGCAACTGCTCCACACCAAGGCCCAGCATTCCTGGAATCATGGCCATCTTTTTGTATCAGCGTTTGCAAAGATTGAAGGGGCATTGTTCTTTCCTGGAACTTTTCCCCTTTATAGAGATGTAATGGAAAGGAAATCCTGAAGAATTTCACTTAAATAGCGGTGGTTCTTTGGAGAGATGAAGTGACTCAACTATTCGCGTTGGCAGACAGAAGTCTGAAGGAGCTTGTGCGGCAGTGTTGGCGCGAAGGTACGCACATGCTCAGGAAAGCTGTAGAAGCCTGAGGTGGAGAGCCAGTGGCTGATTCGGTGCCGTTGGCTGACATTACCCAATCGTGTAGCGGTGTTATGCCGCTTGTCCACAGAAAAAGAGAAAAAACAAAAGAGCTAAAGGCAGCACCAGACTTGGATGGGAGGAGTGTGTTTTTTTTCCCCTCTGTCTCCATCTACTGAGAGGGGGGACATAATCCACTTGTGTGGACGAGTCTGACATGGACGATAAAGAATCTCCTTTATAGTGTTGGAGTTTATGAAATACTGTATCCAGAGAAACCTTCCATATCTAGCATTTGCAATTTGAAAGTGACACAAGTTATCATGATTTTGAATCTTTGTAACTTTAAAAGAAAAATAAAACGAGATCTGTGGACATTTCATGATGCTTAGTTATTCTTTAGATACAGAAATGTGCACATTTATGACACATGTTATGCAAATTTCTGTGTCATAAATACTTTATTAAACATTAGAGATTTTTTTCTGTCTATAGGAAAATAGGCAAGAAATGCAATAAACTGTTACCCCACAGATACTACCAATGGTAAGACAGCTTTAAAAATCTTCAATGTCAGCCAATGCCAGAGCAACTTTAAAAATGCTCAATGCCGTCACAATGTGCTATGACTCCCTGCGATTACAACTGGTTCCTTCCTTCTTTTGGACTGGCTGAAAATTGTTTTTCATTATTTATGTTTTATTTGTTATGTTAGATTTTATTGCCGTTTATGTATAGAGAGGAATATAAATGCTTAAATAATAATACTGCAGACACTTAATCTATCAGTTAATAAGGATTTAATGGAAGAATTTACATGCAAAAAAAAAAATCCCAGACTTGTGACTTGCTCTCAGATTAACGCACTGTTTCACAGTGTTCCTCCTCAATGGCAGCTGCTATTATAGGCTCACCATGAGGCCCACACAGTGTGTTTATAAAGCAAGGCCAGTGCTGGTGCCTAGGGAGATTGCAGTTATAGCTTTTTTGACCGCATGCACATGTTTCAGTTACAATGGTCTCAAATTATATGAACCCTGGTTTATATAACATGTAACTAATATAAATTCAAAAAGACCTGTTATATGGATGTCAATGATGATTGAAAATCTGAGTGTACCTTCATACGATGCTGTACATGGTACGGCTATCGTGACTATAAGCCTATATCAGGGCTTTAAAAATCATTAGGTACCCCAGTGTGAGATGAAAACTCTTAAAAGTGTTCACTGTCCACTTTGGAATTATTACTTTGATGATAAGTGATTATCACAGCGGCATTTATGTTCTCATCAAAGTAATAATTCCAAAGTGGACAGTGAACACTTTAAGAGTTTTCATCTCACACTGGGGTACCTAATGATTTTTAAAGCCCTGATATAGGCTTATAGTCACGATAGCCGTACCATGTACAGCATCGTATGAAGGTACACTCAGATTTTCAATCATCATTGACATCTATATAACAGGTCTTTTTGAATTTATTCAGTTACAATGGTGACATGATTTTATAGCTTTTTTTTTTAATTAATTATCTAACGCTATAGAAAGAGGTCTACCCTTCACAAGGTGCAGTTCTTACCGGGATAGGGTCTCACTGGCAGATAACCCACTTCTTTCTGTTTTGGCAAAATGTGGGCTCCTTGTTTTGACCTCCTCATCCTTACTTTCAACTTCCTGGTGCGACATTGAAACCTTTAAATAAAAGATATCACACTTCCAGAAGGTTGGTTTTTGTTTTTTTTTTTTTACTTTAGAATGACATCAGCCACACTTGCCAAGCGTATCTACAAGGTTAATTAGCAACAATGCTGTCAAGGATATTTGAAGAATTAATTGCTATTGCAAGGTTAGCATTGCAACAGGATGTAAAAAAAGAATCCAAATGAACAAGTGAAGAACTCAGAGGTTGGGGGCAAGGATACAGAATCTATTACCTATAAGACTGGAGAAAGCAGGGATACAGAGCCTGTCGCCTCTAAGTCTGGAGGGATCAGGGGATGTGAGCAGGGATACAGAGCCTGTCGCCTCTAGGACTGGAGGGATATGGGGATGTGAGCAGGGATACAGAGCCTGTCGCCTCTAGGACTGGAGGGATCAGGGGATGGGAGCAGGGATACGGAGCCTGTCACCTCTAGGACTGGAGGGATCAGGGGATGGGAGCAGGGATACGGAGCCTGTCGCCTCTAGGACTGGAGGGATCAGGGGATGGGAGCAGGGATACGGAGCCTGTCGCCTCTAGGACTGGAGGGAGCAGGGGATGGGAGCAGGGATACGGAGCCTGTCGCCTCTAGGACTGGAGGGATCAGGGGACGGGAGCAGGGATACGGAGCCTGTCGCCTCTAGGACTGGAGGGATCAGGGGACGGGAGCAGGGATACACGGAGCCTGTCACCTCTAGGACTGGAGGGATCAGGGGACGGGTGCAGGGATACGGAGCCTGTCACCTCTAGGACTGGAGGGATCAGGGGACGGGTGCAGGGATACGGAGCCTGTCACCTCTAGGACTGGAGGGATCAGGGGACGGGTGCAGGGATACGGAGCCCGTCACCTCTAGGACTGGAGGGATCAGGGGACGGGAGCAGGGATACGGAGCCCGTCACCTCTAGGACTGGAGGGATCAGGGGACGGGAGCAGGGATACGGAGCCCGTCACCTGTAGGACTGGAGGGATCAGGGGACGGGAGCAGGGATACGGAGCCCGTCACCTGTAGGACTGGAGGGATCAGGGGACGGGAGCAGGGATACGGAGCCCGTCGCCTCTAGGACTGGAGGGATCAGGGGACGGGAGCAGGGATACGGAGCCCGTCGCCTCTAGGACTGGAGGGATCAGGGGACGGGAGCAGGGATACGGAGCCCGTCGCCTCTAGGACTGGAGGGATCAGGGGACGGGAGCAGGGATACGGAGCCCGTCGCCTCTAGGACTGGAGAGCTCAGGGGATGGGCGCAGGGATCCTCATGGCGGATAATGTTGAAACGCCATGCACCCTTGTAAATGGCTATTTATGCAGGTAAAAGGGATATTTGAAAATTGCCTCTCCTGTATGCCTGTACAAGTAGATGTGCTGTTCCTCCATGTGTGCACTTTCACCTGCATTTTTCACAAGAGCTATTCCTGGGACAAGGTTAGTGAGGAAGGGACAACCATGTTGGTAGTTTTACATCTGCAGTAAAAGGGTGCAGATCTCTGGGGATCTTTCTTTCCCAGGCAATTGTGAAAGGTAAAATTCCCAAGGACCCTGCATGAAAGGGCGAGAGTTTTGGATATAGTGTATATATATAGCTATAGGATATAGCTATAGCCCCCCAAATCGTCTAATCTTTCATCAATGGGAAACTAAGGGCACCAAAGTAGTGAACAATTAATTGCATGGTGCTCCTTTTTTTTTTCTAATTTATTTTTGGACTGACCATGAACTTCCAAAGGAAGCAGATTAACACCTTCCCAGCTGCTGAACAGTCATGGTAGAAGGGTTTAAAACAAATAAATGACAGAAAAGTGATCTTTTTCACTGACAAGCAGGACAGCAACCTGAATACTAATAAATATATATATATATATATATATATATATATCCCAACTCTTCTCTTGCTGGGGGGGGTGGCGAAAGGGCATCCTGCTGCTGTCTATAACGCTTCCCATTTTTGTCCTCCCAATTACTGTTGGACAAAAGAAATAATAATAATAATAAAGCAATCCGTTACCCCCCCTCCTCCCTCATCAGCTTTCTTACTCGGCTATAACTGTTTAATGTAATAGTGACAGAACAGATTATGCTTTATCTTTCCTCTTTCTTTTCCCTTTTTTTGAATTAAAGAGCGGGATAACGCGCGTGACAGAGGCTCGCGCCGCTCAACCGCCTCCTCCTTTCCCGCCTCGCGCCCTTCCCGCCCTTTCACGCTCGTTGGATGTTTTGGTTTTGGTTTTTTTTTCTTCCTTCCTTACCGGTTGCGCGCCCTGCCGACGGCGCACGCGCGCGGTACCCACCAGTCCCCTGCCAACCGCCTTCCCAGCCGGCACGTGCGGGCACCACCGCTCGCGCCTTTCCCGCCAAGCCAGGAGCCCTTATTTAAAACGTTGACAGAGGGCATATTTTACTTTACTTTTCTGATTTTTAACTGCAAGGGGGGGATGAGAGGAGCTTGGCAACATTTAAGATTTATTTACTTTTTTTATCCGGAAGGGGAGGGGAGAGGGGTGGAAGATGTTTTACTTTCAAATACATTGGGTGGAGAAGGAAGAAGATGTGGTGGCGGTGGTGGTTGAGCTTAGGGTGGGCAGGGAGAGTGCACCTTTTCAATTGCTCCT
This sequence comes from Rhinatrema bivittatum, assembly GCF_901001135.1. NCBI lineage: Eukaryota > Metazoa > Chordata > Amphibia > Gymnophiona > Rhinatrematidae > Rhinatrema > Rhinatrema bivittatum. The sequence continues at coordinate 41,652,754 of NC_042633.1, forward strand.
TTCTGCATTTCTCAGGAGCCTCTGATATTTCCAGCCCCTGCGCTCTCTGCATTTCTCAGGAGTCTCCTCTGCTATTTTCAGCCCCCGCGCTCTCTGCATTTCTCAGGAGTCTCCTCTGCTATTTTCAGCCCCCGCGCTCTCTGCATTTCTCAGGAGTCTCCTCTGATATTTCCAGCCCCTGCGCTCTCTGCATTTCTCAGGAGTCTCCTCTGGTATTTCCAGCCCCCGCGCTCTCTGCTTTTCTCGGGAGTCTCCTCTGGTATTTTCAGTCCCCGCGCTCTCTGCATTTCTCGGGAGCCTCCTCTGATATTTCCAGCCCCTGCGCTCTCTGCATTTCTCAGGAGTCTCCTCTGGTATTTCCAGCCCCCGCGCTCTCTGCTTTTCTCGGGAGTCTCCTCTGGTATTTTCAGTCCCCGCGCTCTCTGCATTTCTCGGGAGCCTCCTCTGGTATTTCCAGCCCCCGCGCTCTCTGCATTTCTCAGGAGTCTCCTCTGGTATTTCCAGCCCCTGCGCTCTCTGCATTTCTCAGGAGTCTCCTCTGGTATTTCCAGCCCCCGCGCTCTCTGCATTTCTCAGGAGTCTCCTCTGGTATTTCCAGCCCCCGCGCTCTCTGCATTTCTCGGGAGCCTCCTCTGGTATTTCCAGCCCCCGCGCTCTCTGCATTTCTCAGGAGTCTCCTCTGGTATTTCCAGCCCCCGCGCTCTCTGCATTTCTCGGGAGCCTCCTCTGGTATTTCCAGCCCCTGCGCTCTCTGCATTTCTCAGGAGTCTCCTCTGGTATTTCCAGCCCCTGCGCTCTCTGCATTTCTCAGGAGTCTCCTCTGATATTTCCAGCCCCCGCGCTCTCTGCATTTCTCAGGAGCCTCCTCTGATATTTCCAGCCCCTGCGCTCTCTGCATTTCTCAGGAGCCTCCTCTGATATTTCCAGCCCCTGCGCTCTCTGCATTTCTCAGGAGCCTCCTCTGATATTTCCAGCCCCTGCGCTCTCTGCATTTCTCAGGAGTCTCCTCTGGTATTTCCAGCCCCTGCGCTCTCTGCATTTCTCAGGAGCCTCCTCTGGTATTTCCAGCCCCTGCGCTCTCTGCATTTCTCAGGAGCCTCCTCTGATATTTCCAGCCCCTGCGCTCTCTGCATTTCTCAGGAGCCTCCTCTGATATTTCCAGCCCCTGCGCTCTCTGCATTTCTCAGGAGCCTCCTCTGGTATTTTCAGCCCCTGCGCTCTCTGCATTTCTCAGGAGTCTCCTCTGGTATTTTCAGCCCCTGCGCTCTCTGCATTTCTCAGGAGTCTCCTCTGGTATTTCCAGCCCCTGCGCTCTCTGCGTTTCTCAGGAGTCTCCTCTGGTATTTTCAGCCCCTGCGCTCTCTGCGTTTCTCAGGAGTCTCCTCTGATATTTCCAGCCCCTGCGCTCTCTGCATTTCTCAGGAGCCTCCTCTGATATTTCCAGCCCCTGCGCTCTCTGCATTTCTCAGGAGTCTCCTCTGATATTTCCAGCCCCTGCGCTCTCTGCATTTCTCAGGAGCCTCCTCTGGTATTTCCAGCCCCTGCGCTCTCTGCATTTCTCAGGAGTCTCCTCTGGTATTTCCAGGCCCTGCGCTCTCTGCATTTCTCAGGAGTCTCCTGTGGTATTTTCAGCCCCTGCCCTCTGCATTTCTCAGGAGTCTCCTCTGGTATTTCCAGGCCCTGCTCTCTCTGCATTACTCAGGAGTCTCCTCTGGTATTTCCAGCCCCTGCGCTCTCTGCATTTCTCAGGAGTCTCCTCTGGTATTTTCAGCCCCTGCTCTCTCTGCGTTTCTCAGGAGTCTCCTCTGGTATTTTCAGCCCCTGCTCTCTCTGCATTTCTCGGGAGTCTCCTCTGGTATTTCCAGCCCCTGCGCTCTCTGCATTTCTCAGGAGTCTCCTCTGGTATTTTCAGCCCCTGCTCTCTCTGCGTTTCTCAGGAGTCTCCTCTGGTATTTCCAGCCCCTGCGCTCTCTGCATTACTCAGGAGTCTCCTCTGGTATTTTCAGCCCCTGCGCTCTCTGCATTTCTTAGGAGTCTCCTCTGGTATTTCCAGCCCCTGCGCTCTCTGCATTTCTCAGGAGTCTCCTCTGGTATTTTCAGCCCCTGCTCTCTCTGCGTTTCTCAGGAGTCTCCTCTGGTATTTTCAGCCCCTGCGCTCTGTGCATTTTGCTGGAGTCTCCTCTGGTATTTCCAGCCCCTGTGCTCTCTGCATTTTGCTGGAGCCTCCAGCATTTACAGCTTCTGCCTCGTGTATTTTATTGCAACCTCCATAGCAATCTTAGGGTCAGAAATTAAGAGATTGCTACTGGCGGGAGAAGTGGTTTGGGTACACAGAAAATACATTCTTTTCTCTTCTTGTTTTTTCTTGATAAACTCTGCAGGAAATGCTAATGAATGCGTGTGTGTGTGTGTTTTCTCTTTCTCCAAGTGAGGGGACTTGTCGAGAGCTTTGCCTTGCGCTCATCTGTCGTGCCACTCTCCCCACCATCCCTGAGGATGGTGAGACGTCATTAACACCACTGCATGCGCTTCCCCACACCTCCTGTTCACTGCTGCTGCTGCTGCTGCCTTTGCAGAGGTGCAGACGGAAGGGAGAAAGGTGGCACACGTGGGACTGGTCACTGGGCTGTACCCAGAGGGTTTGCCAGTACGCCGCTGGTCCTCCCTGCCCGCTCTGGGTGCTTCACCGGAAGTGATGTCCCCTGGATCTGGGAGACCGGAGGGAATAGGCCACTGGAGAAGTTCATCCTCTTAACCCTTTTTCGGCAGGGAAAGTCACTTACTCCTCCCGCCACCCAAAAATACATACATAGATTAAACTGCCAGAAGTTGGCCAGTATTTATATTTATGCGCTCTAGGAATTAACTTTATCCTTGTCAACCAGATGCAATAATGCTAATGCATTTTTTTTTCCCCTGATTGAGTGGACATGTGACTTTTTTTTTTAAATTTTTCTCTCTGTCAAGAACATAAGAATTGCCCTGCTGGGTCAAACCGAGATTAATGAGCCCAGCATCCTGCCTCTGACCAGATTCCACAGCTTGATAAGTGCTCTGAGTGGAAAAGCACTTGAATCTGCCTGTTGTTAGTTTCAGGGAGGGTTCCCTTATTTTTTTTAGTATTGTTTGAAAGGGAGCCCGTTCGCAAACGAGCAGCGAGATGCCGAGGGCCCCGGCGCAGGTGCTTAAGCAGGCGAGACCTGTGCCGAGCCGGTGGCCACTGCTACTAATTTCTATAGCGCCACTCGACCTAACACAGCGCCGTACAGGAGTGCACACACCACGGTCCCTTCTCCGTGGAGCTTGCGACAAGTTACTTCACCCTCCATCCTCTCTGGGGAAAGGGAAATACCTGCAGTACCTGAATGCAATCTTCTCTTGAAGTGGCTGAAAGGTGGAATATAAATCAAAATAAATAAACAGCTGAAAAAGCATGCACAATTCTATTTATATTATACAAGCCTTTCCAGACCCTAACTGAACCTTTAACTATCCATTAACCGACTCTGACGTTACCTTATCATGGTAAACAATATCCCTGCGAAAGTCCATAACTTAGTAAATACCATAAACTTGTAAAATTGTAAATTCTTTCTCTTTGTTAAATTCCTATCGATTTTCACTGCTCCCAGTTGTGTATTTCCCTGTTATATTGTAACTGCGTTTTTCGTTCCGCACCTGTTAAATGTTCTTATTGTATCTTCTTTTTACACCCCTTTTGTTAATTATAAACCAGCATGATGTGATTCTTATCGCGAATGCTGGTATAGAAAAACACTAAATAAATAAATAAATAAATTTCGGCTGGGTGCAGACGACCCTCACTTTATGAGGTTAGAAAAGCTCATCTAGGGCAGAAATCTGGAACAAGGAGAGAGTGATACTCTTGGAAGTGGGAGGGGGGGGGGCATCCCTCCAAGGTCCTGACCGTCTGGGAGCTGTCAGGGAGGGGGGCTCTCCAACCTCCCCAAAATTAGACGCAAGTCAGTCCTCCTAGCGCAGACCTGGGGCGGGAGCAGAGCCGAGTCCCCTGTGTGTCCTCCTGCATGCTGGCATATCATTTTGAATCACCTTGTCTATGGTCAGCTCAAGACGATTTACAAATACAGCACATGTGCCAACTTGCAACCAAGTAGGGGGCAGTCTCAACCTGGGATTTGGTGCGACTCGGGATACCTGAATGGGACAATTCATACAAAAGACCAGCACTCACGGGAGGCTAAAGACGTGAAGATAAGAGCTCCTGCCCTTCCCAAGCACTACAGGCTGCTGGACCTGTCTCTGAGGGGAGGAGCGTGCTGTCTTAACTTTGCCTCCTGATGTGAGCATCTCCCCTTCGTTCGTTCACTCACAGGCTGCCTGCCATAGCATCCTCTCCTGAGCCCAGCAGCTGAACGTTTCTTCACGCAGCCAGGTCACTCCACAGCCTCACCAGCAGCCAGAGACCCCCCCCCCCCAGCAAGGGCTCCGGCGCACGCCTAGGGCCTCTGTCCTGCGCCCACTCCCACAGCGGCAAGAGGCTGGCAGGACCTTCACCGGGGCAACCAACCCCTCTCCCTCTGCATGCCAGATGCACAGCTCGCCTTTCTTGCACACTTCCGCCTCGTTAGCTCTTTTATAAGGCTTCTTGGAGCAGGGGAGTGCAGCACTGCCGACGTCCTGAGCTACAGGGGACAGTGAGTATGAAAATTCGGGTCCACGTTTCGCATGGTGTAACGAGTTTCCTTTTTAATTGAAAACGCTGAGGCAACATAGGATCGTTATAATTAAAAGATATATAAATATGCGCACGCATCTCTCTATTAAAATGATATGCAACACTATAGAAGAAATTCACTGCAACCCTACAGTCTGCTCAGCTGTTGAAATGCCCCTGAATCTTCCATTGCCTCCCCTACGGTGAAAAATAGCATAAAATGCACAAGATAATCCAAGCACCTCATCTCCCTGCCCCAAAGCGTTTATCATGGGGAGGGCAAGCAACTCGTTCAAGGTCAGATAAGTAGTTTTGCATTTTTCTTCTTTCTTTAACCAACGTTTCTGGGTGTGTTTTCAAGAGGCAAGAGAGGATCCTGACAGGTGGACACTAGTGCATCCTGGAACGTAGGCTGCATGGGTTCTGTGTGGTTTATACCCTCGCTTCACACTCAGCCACTCTGGCAATTCCCTTGGAAGAGCCCCTGGCTGAAGGGGGGTCGGAAAGGCAGCTTGCGCTCAAGCCCGATCCTCGCCAACACCGCTTTTGACCTGCTTTACCACCCTAATTAGCAGAATACAGTAATTATTTTTCAGTCGTTTGGTGTCCTGCCAGTGCATCCTTTTTTCAGGTTTATCCATAACAAAACTTTTTTTTTTAAATACTTTTCTGTGCTGCCGTGCACATATATTCCAGAATTAGTCAGATGAGTACAAGCAGCTTGGCTTCTCCTACCGTGCTTTTGCTGTTTTACGTTGAAATTATTTTTTTTACTAGCACTGCCCCCTCTGTACATAATGGGCACTGTCCCCAGGAGCTTATAGCCCAAGCTGGAGATGGCAGAGGGGTTAAAGGGGCTCTTAGGGAAGATAAGACCATTGCAGAAAGACTAAATGAATTCTTTGCTTCCGTGTTTACTAATGAGGATGTTGAGGAGATACCAGCTCCGGAGATGGTTTTCAGGGGTGATGAGTCAGACGAACTGAACAAAATCACTGTGACCCTGGAAGATGTAGTAGGCCAGATTGACAAACTAAAGAGTAGTAAATCACCTGGACCAGATGGTATGCATCCTAGGGTACTGAAGGAACTCAGAAATGAAATTTCTGATCTATTAGTTAAAATTTGTAACCTATCATTAAAATCATCCATTGTACCTGAAGACTGGAGGGTGGCCAATGTAACCCCAATATTTAAAAAGGGCTCCAGGGGTGATCCAGGTAACTATAGACTAATGAGCCTGACTTCAGTGCCGGGAAAAATAGTGGAAACTATTCTCAAGATCAAAATCGTAGAACATATAGAAAGACATGGTTTAATGGAACATAGTCAACATGGATTTACCCAGGGCAAGTCTTGCCTAACAAATCTGCTTCATTTTTTTGAAGGGGTTAATAAACATGTGGATAAAGGTGAACCGGTAGATGTAGTGTATTTGGATTTTCAGAAGGCGTTTGACAAAGTCCTTCATGAGAGGCTTCTAGGAAAAGTAAAAAGTCATGGGATAGGTGGTGATGTCCTTTCATGGATTACAAACTGGTTAAAAGACAGGAAACAGAGAGTAGGATTAAATGGACAATTTTCTCAGTGGAAGGGAGTGGACAGTGGAGTGCCTCAGGGATCTGTACTTGGACCGGTGCTTTTCAATATATTTATAAATGATCTGGAAAGAAATACGACGAGTGAGGTAATCAAATTTGCAGATGACACAAAATTGTTCAGAGTAGTTAAATCACAAGCAGACTGTGATACATTACAGGAGGACCTTGCAAGACTTGAAGATTGGGCATCCAAATGGCAGATGAAATTTAATGTGGACAAGTGCAAGGTGATGCATATAGGGAAAAATAATCCTTGCTGTAGTTAACGATCATAGTGGATAACACATTGAAATCGTCGGCTCAGTGAGCTGCAGCAGTCAAAAAAGCAAACAGAATGTTGGGAATTATTAGGAAGGGAATGGGGAATAAAACGGAAAATGTCATAATGCCTCTGTATCGCTCCATGGTGAGACCGCACCTTGAATACTGTGTACAATTCTGGTCGCCGCATCTCAATAAAGATATAATTGCGATGGAGAAGGTACAGAGAAGGGCAACCAAAATGATAAAGGGGATGGAACAGCTCCCCTATGAGGAAAGACTAAAGAGGTTAGGACTTTTCAGCTTGGAGAAGAGACGACTGAGGGGGGAGATGATAGAGGTGTTTAAGATCATGAGAGGTCTAGAACGAGTAGATGTGAATCGGTTATTTACTCTTTCGGATAATAGAAGGACTAGGGGGCATTCCATGAAGTTAGCATGGGGCACATTTAAGACTAATCGGAGAAAGTTCTTTTTCACTCAATGCACAATAAAGCTCTGGAATTTGTTGCCAGAGGATGTGGTTAGTGCAGTTAGTGTAGCTGGGTTCAATAAAGGTTTGGATAAGTTCTTGGAGGAGAAGTCCATTAACTGCTATTAATCAAGGAATAGCCACTGCTATTAATTGCATCAGTAGCATGGGATTTTCTTAGTGTTTGGGTAATTGCCAGGTTCTTGTGGCCTGGATTGGCCTCTGTTGGAAACAGGATGCTGGGCTTCGTGGACCCTGGGTCTGACCCAGCATGGCATGTTCTTATGTTCTTATGTAGTACTTTCTCTACTGTCAGACTGTGATTGGTATCTTGCTCTGCAAAAGCCCTGGCTGCTTAAAACCATGGGGAAAAAAACCAAACATTGCCATTCCTAAAAGTGAAATGGATTTAGCCGCCTCTGCTCGTTATCTGTTGCTTCTCTGTTTTCTCAGGCTCCTTGCGTCAGAGCTTTGGCAATTTCAGTTATTTCTCCCTGTCCCTTCCCTCCGCAGGCCTTCCTCATGGAGCTGGTCCCTGAAATGCCGCCGCTAAACCAGACCAGCCTGGAGCAGACGGGCCCCGGCGGCCTCCTCCACCAGTACTCCGCGGCCAAGGCCCCCTATGTGGACCACCAGCCTCCCCAGCAGGACCCGATCCCGCTCCCCAAGGCCGTGCTGTACCTGCTGATGGCGGCCCTGGTGCTGGTGGCCGTGGCCTACGCCATTGTGGGGCACCTAATGAAGGGCCTGGCGCATGACCTTGCAGGTGGGTGACCAGCGTGCCAGGCAGCCGAGCCGGGGGCCATGCCAAACTATACAACTACAGCCGTTCTCCAGTTCCCATTCTTACCCCCCAAGGAGAGCTGCCAACCCACGTCAAGCCCTCAGCAGCCCTAGATCCTTAGCTCCCGCCTTTCTCACTGCTTTGGGATTTACAGTTGCGTTTAGCAGAGCACAACTTGTACACGTTGCAGGCGCAGGGCCACCCATTCACACACACGTTCCCCAGGCCTTCTCCTGACATCATCCATCACTAATCCTAACCCGTTCAGACCGAGCAGAACTTTTAAAACGAAAACCCTCGGGACTCTTAGCAGTTCCACTCTGCCACGTTCCTTCACTAACGGATTTTTTTTTTTCATTTGACTTTGCCCCACTCTCATCCCAGATTGCATCCTGGGACCGCAGGAAGAGGAAGCCAAGAAGCAGAGCAGGTCAAGCAGTACCCAGCCCACCGTAACAGTCGCATCCTCTGGTAAAACGAGCGTGTACTCCCTGCAGGGCCCAGGCGAGGTGTGGATCTCCGTGGAGGGCAGAGGGCCTCTGCCGCCGGTCTAATACAACGCGTGCCATGGAGATGGGCAGAGTGGGGGGTCCAACCTGAACAGACACTGCACGCCGCAGGAGCTGGCGCAAGGACAGGCTTGGAACAGGCCATAGCCTTAGCCCCAGCGGCTCGCCAGTGGACACGAGACCCAAGAAGAGGCAGAGGGCAGGCTGGAAGCCATCCTCCTGCCTTCAGCGTTGCTCAGCAGCTGAAGCGAGGCTGGGATTCCTCAGTTTCATGGCCACCAGGCATTAAGCAAGGGGATGAAAAAAAAAAAAAATAAAATGAGAAAGACGTAAACCCTACATCCTCGTTTTCTGTCTGGTCGCTGCAAAACAAGGCTGTACGGTCATGCCAGACAGAAGAGGCACTGGGAATGGCTCCAGCAGCCTATACCGACGTTATTATATGTTCATAGGGGCAGTGGGAAACTTGGGGGTTGGAGGAAGGCTGAAAGTAAATTGTCCGGTAGTTTTTTTTAACGTCCTCATAAGGAAGGGAGATCTTGCTCACACTCGCCACGCTGCACACTTAACAATAACAGTTTGTTTATTTTCATTCACACCATTTCAGGAACTGACCACACTCACTAAAGCCGGTAGTAGTTACAGAAAAAGAAAAACACAGGCCAGGCCTCAGCTGCTGTTTTCTCACTGCATGAGTACAGGACAGAGATTTTAAGTTGTAAACCGAGTAGATGTGAGCCAGAAGCAAGAGGCGGTTTTATAGGGAGCTAGGAATGGGGGTTATTGTTGGTGAAACAAGTACTGCCCAGGCCTCTTGGGTTTAGGCACAGAGCAGGGGTTGTCAGCAAAAGTCCATCTGCAGCTCTTATGGGACGGAGGGGCTCTCAACCTGGCTCCTTCGCGGTGCTTACATAACCACTGAAATGGGTCAGAACCATCTCCTGGCAAGACAAGGCCCACGCGGGGCAAGGTGAGGCCAGGTATACAAAAACAAAAGAGTAGCTGACAACCCCCATTTCATTCCTCTCTCAAGAGATAAGATGTTTGAATCTAAAGGGCTTTTCCAAATGCTTAGTACGTAGGCCACAGCGTAAGCAAGAACCACAGCCAAGGCTCTTTCTCCCCCTCACCTACAAACGCACACTCCCGTAAAAAAAAAAAAGTCCACGACCAACACCCTGAGGTTCTGGGCAGCCTTAAACCAGTTTGCAACATGGCACCCGTCTTTATTCTCATTTCTGTTATGGCTGAACTACATCCCTTTGTCCCGTTTCCTGAGGAGACACCCCCCCCCCCCCCCGGCTGACATTATACCCTACTCTGGGCAAGGGCAGAGCCAATTAAAAAAAAAAAAAAGTGTTTTCATGAGAGTGGCAGCAGAAGCAAGGGAGGAAGCTGGGGAATGGAACAGCAGAAGAGAGAGAGAGAAAGCAGGTCAAGATTTCTAAAGTCCTCCTGGCCACAACATCTGGTATTCACTCCCCTCATCATGACGTTAGAGCCTCTAAAAGACCAATTCCAGCCCCTTCCTGGTACTTTCAATGGCAAAGGAAAAAAAAAAAGGCTTAGTGTAATTCTGCAAGACTCCATCTTACCAAAGTCAGAGGGGCTTCTAGCACAGGCTGGGAACGGGAGGGCAAGGAGCCAGAATGGGCACACAGTACGGTCTCCAACTGGAAACTCCAAGAGGGAGGAGCAGCACCACCGCTGGAAATAAATGTGAGGTTCCTCAGGGTGCTGGAGCAGGGAGATGGCAGGGCCAAGCCCATCCCATCCCAGTCCAGATGTATTCCACACATTAAGAAAGGTGGAAAGAAGGGAAAACGATTACCGGCATGGTTAAAAGGGGAGGTGAAAGAAGCTATTGTAGCCAAAAGATCTTCATTAAAAAATTGGAAGAAGGATCTAACAGAAGAAAATAGGATAAAACATAAGCATTGGCAAGTTAAATGTAAGACATTGATAAGACAGGCTAAGAGAGAATTTGAAAAGAAGTTGGCCGCAGAGGCAAAAACTCACAGTAAAAACTTTTAAAAATATATCCGAAGCAGAAAGCCTGTGAGGGAGTCGGTTGGACCGTTAGATGATCGAGGGGTTAAAGGGGCACTTAGAGAAGATAAGGCCATCGCGGAAAGATTAAATGATTTCTTTGCTTCAGTGTTTACTGAAGAGGATGTTGGGGAGGTACCCGTACTGGAGAAGGTTTTCATGGGTAATGATTCAGATGGACTGAACCAAATCACGGTGAACCTAGAAGATGTGGTAGGCCTGATTGACAAACTGAAGAGTAGCAAATCACCCGGACCAGATGGTATACACCCCAGAGTTCTGAAGGAAATAAAAAATGAAATTTCAGACCTATTAGTAAAAATTTGTAACTTATTAAAATCATCCATTGTACCTGAAGATTGGAGGATAGCAAATGTAACCCCAATATTTAAAAAGGGCTCCAGGGGCGATCCGGGAAACTACAGACAGGTTAGCCTGACTTCAGTGCCAGGAAAAATAGTGGAAAGTGTTCTAAACATGAAAATCACGCTGGTGTCCCTAGCGCCTCTTTTTACCGCGGACCCTCATTTAAATACTGAATCGCGCGCAAGGGAGAGTGGCCTGAGCGGGCACTCTCCCGCGACTTTTACTGAATCAGCCTGTTAGTTAGCCAGAGATAAAAATTCTACATATAAAATCAATACAATCAAGGAAATCTCTAATTCAGGGAAAAACAAAACCAGATGATAACATAAGAAAGTCCACCAGATGGAGCTCTAAACCTAAAAATTTGTACCTACCATTAAGTTGCCAGCTACAGATTTTTAGGCTTAGAGCTCCATCTGGTGGACTTGCTTATGTTACCATCTGGTTTCGTTTTCCCTGAATACACTCGCTTCACCGATCAGCGCCAAGTGGCCTTGCTGGAATGATTTAGAAAGCCAGCCAAATAATTCCAGCAATGCCATTTGGCGCTGACAGACACCTCAGACAAGTAAAATCAATACAATAAAGGAAATAACTGTAATTCAAGGAAAACGAAACCCGATGGTAACATAAGAAAGTCCACCAGATGGAGCTCTAAGCCTAAAAATCTGTAAACTGCCAACTAAACCAGATGGTAACATACGAAAGTCCACCAGATGGAGCTCTAAACCTAAATATCTGTAAACTGCCAACTAAACCAGATGGTAACATAAGGAAGTCCACCAGATGGCGCTCTAAGCCTAAAAATCTGTACCTGCCAACATAAAGCTTTACTTGTACTATTTATTTATTAATTTATTTTAGTTATTTAAGAAATTTGTGCTGAGGATGGCTCACTCACAGTTTTGAGAACTTGAAAGGTCAGTTGTGACCCCGACAAGAGGTTGAATAATCCCTGTAAAATCTGATGAAGCAATAAGGATTGCAGACTTTTTTTTTTATTTAAAATTTATTAATCGCCTATCACAAGAAGGTCTGGGTAATTTACAGTAATAGCATGCATAATATAATAAATCACATTCATTATCAACGATAAACATGACAAACAATAAGTACTCTTGGTTTCATAGAAACTATATTATCCAGTACCTTGTTCACAGATAATGTAGACGATGAGGAATCAGCAGCCACCGAGGGGAATACATGGAATAACAAAATGAATTAAGCATTGCATTCAATCTCTCCTTTAATAGTGGAACTGGATTTCTCGACTCGCAGAAGACATTTGCTCCATAAACACGATAGTCAGACATCTAGAGCATTGCTGGCGTAAATCTAAACTGGACATCGATAAACATTCAAATTTAGGATTTATGTAAAAAATAAAAAGCTATTGCTGGAGCCAAGATTCAGCATTTCTCCTCTTTAATGAAGGCAGCAGGGATCACTATTAAGGAAATGTTCCACATGGCTAAGGATCTTCCAGATTCCACCTCGCAGGGATGCAGGAGCATTTAATCAGATCTGGAGAGGGAGAGTTTAGCAAGGTTCTTTGCAAACAAAAATAAGTTACATATGCCAAGATATGGAGTGTACAGTTCAGCAATCTACAGAGAATATTAAGGAACATTAAAAAAAAGGTGGAGCTCTCGTCCTTTCTAGTGAATATAGAAAAGGTTGCCTTGATTTTGGGGAAGACTAACTTCATCACTTACCTTAATAATTCATGCCCGCCATGGCTAATTAAATGAGCCAGCAGGAGTGTAACAGGGTACAGGACACCCAAAGTTACAGGCTCAAGGAGTGACTAACTTCATCACTTACCTTAATAATTCATGCCCGCCATGGCTGATTAAATGAGCCAGCAGGAGTGTAACAGGGTACAGGACACCCAAAGTTACAGGCTCAAGGAGTGACTAACTTCATCACTTACCTTAATAATTCATGCCCGCCATGGCTGATTAAATGAGCCAGCAGGGGTGTAACGGGGTGCAGGACACCCAAAGTTACAGGCTCATGGAGTGACTAACTTCATCACTTACCTTAATAATTCATGCCCGCCATGGCCAATTAAATGAGCCAGCAAGGGTGTAACGGGGTGCAGGACACCCAAAGTTACAGGCTCATGGAGTGAGGGTAATCTTGCCCAGTGTTTGCATTAGGGATGTCTGTGGTCTACATTTTTGTTTTGGTTAACTGCTTTCATTTTGGGGCCATTTTTGGCCTATAATAAGATTTTTTTTTCATTTTCTTTAGTTATTGTTTTGAAAAACAGTACACATTATTTTAAAATAGCAGGCACTATTTTCCAAAAAATTTGAAACAAAATGTATGTTTTTTTCCAGAGTCATTTTCAATTTGCTTCACTTAACTGGTCATTTTCAGTTTGGATTTCCATTTGCTTTGGATATTTCCCTCTGCTCATAAGAGCAGTAAGCATGAGATTACTAGAGAACAGGATCCCAAGTACAGACACTCCCTAATTAGGACAGACTTAAAAATGCTAGCAGTAGGAAGGAGAATCCGTTTGTTTATTTTCATTCACACCATTTCAGGAACTGACCACACTCACTAAAGCCGGTAGTAGTTACAGAAAAAGAAAAACACAGGCCAGGCCTCAGCTGCTGTTTTCTCACTGCATGAGTACAGGACAGAGATTTTAAGTTGTAAACCGAGCAGATGTGAGCCAGAAGCAAGAGGCGGTTTTATAGGGAGCTAGGAATGGGGGTTATTGTTGGTGAAACAAGCACTGCCCAGGCCTCTTGGGTTTAGGCACAGAGCAGGGGTTGTTAGCAAAAGTCCATCTGCAGCTCTTATGGGATGGAGGGGCTCTCAACCTGGCTCCTTCGCGGGTGCTTGCATAACCACTGAATGGGTCAGAACCATCTCCTGGCAAGACAAGGCCCATGCGGGGCAAGGTGAGGCCAGGTATACAAAAACAAAAGAGTAGCTGACAACCCCCATTTCATTCCTCTCTCAAGAGATAAGATGTTTGAATCTAAAGGGTTTTTCCAAATGCTTAGTACGTAGGCCACAGCGTAAGCATGAACCACAGCCAGCGTTCTTTCTCCCCCTCACCTACAAACGCACACTCCCGTAAAAAAAAAAAAGTCCAAGACCAACACCCGAGGTTCTGGGCAGCCTTAAACCAGTTTGCAACAGGGCACCCGTCTTTATTCTCATTTCTGTTATGGCTGAACTACATCCCTTTGTCTCGTTTCCTGAGGAGACCCCCCCCCCACCCCGGCTGACATTATACCCTACTCTGGGCAAGGGCACAAATGTATAGCTCTAAGAGATGAGAAGGGGAGCCACACGAATGGCAACTATTACATTTTTTTTCACTTAACGTAAAGGGTTTAAATGCCACTCGAAAAAGATGCTTACTCTTTAAAGAACTGGAGCGTTTACATGCAGACGTGGTCCTACTACAAGAAACGCACTTACGGAGACGGTATAAAAAATTGATGTCTCCTGATAAGAGTCCACATCAATACTGGGCAGCGGCATCACCTACACACAAATATACAGGAGTGGGCATTATGCTCCATAAGAATTGTCAGTTTGAATTGAAAGGAGACTTTACCCGACCAGGAAGGTAGATATCTAGTGGTAAAATTGGTCATGGGAGGGGAAACTTTCTCTTTAATATCTATATACGGGCCTACTTCTCATAAAGACACCTTTTATGATTCCTTCAACAGTCTTTCAGCATCAAAGGAGGGTCATATAGTTATGGGAGGTGATTTTAACTTGACTGCTAACCCGAGGCTAGACAACTCGTCCAGGCGCAGCACTGACTCCAAAGTAGCGAGGAAGGCTTTCAAAGCCTGAATACGCACTCATGGGATCATAGATATTTGGAGATCTCGGAATCCCACAACCAGGAATTACTCGTTTTACTCACATCCACACGAGATCTACTCCCGACTTGACATGTTTATGGGAAGTAGAAGTCGTATGCCCAGGGTGGAGTCCTTGGACATTTGAGCCAATTCTTTGGTCCGACCATGCGTCTATATGGTTCACACTGCGGCTCAAAGAGTTGGATCAAGGTCAACGGTTTTGGAGGCTCAATGACTCTTTATTGGACGATGCCACTCACGTAACCCAGGTTGCTGCAGAAATACAGGAGTATATAGATACTGATACTGGGGAGTCGAATTCGGTAGAAATTTGGGAATGCTTAAAGGCAGTTTTTCGGGGCAAATCTATTTCTAGAGCTGCCATATTAAAAAAAAAGGAGGGAACAAGGACCAAAGCAATTTAGCCATAATGCGCGAGCTTCGACTCCGTATTGCATCATTGGACGCTACGCAGATAGCACATCAAATGACCTTAGCGCAACAAAAATATTTTGAAGGTGGAAATAAGGCGGGCAAACTGCTAGCTCATTCGCTAAAGAAAAGGCAAGCACAGGCGACAATAGTAAAAATCAAAGCCCAGGATGGGGACATGATGACTGACAATAAAGCAATACGTCAACGTTTTCATCAGTTCTACATTGAGTTATATGCCAAGGATGACTCTATTAGTCTATTCACCCTGACCTCATAGCTAAATATCTGGATAGTACTACAGCCCTCCCAGAACTAACCATCTTACAGAGGGAAATATTAAACAAGGATATTTCGGAAGTTGAAATTACTGCGGCTATAAAAATCACTGACACCGGGTAAATCCCCAGGGCTCGATGGATTTACTGGAAGATTTTACCAAGTCTTCGAGCCCCAGTTATCTCCCACCCTAGCAAAATGTTTTAGAGCCCTGAAGGTAGGGTACTTCTCTGACAGCTGCTGCCAACACGGCTGGGATCACTGCGTTGGCCAAACCTGGTCGTGATCCCACCTTATGTGGGTCATACGGACCAATTTCTTTAATTAACATAGATCTAAAGATTCTTGCCAAGATTTTTAGCTTCACGCCTAAATAGTTTTATTGCACAAATTATCCATCCCGCTCAAGCTGGCTTTATCCCCGGATGCCAGGCGAGTGATAAATGTCCATAAAATTATAGATTTAATCTGGTGGGTACAATCACAGAAAATACCAGCTTTGGCTCTCTCGGTTGACGCCGAGAAAGCCTTTGATATGGTGCACTGGCCCTATCTGTTTGCCCTTCTGCGGAAATTGAACTTTGGTGACCATTTCTTGCAGTGGCTACAACAGCTGTACAAAGAGCCGTTAGCCTGTATTAATGGAGTTAATGGAGGATATTCCCCTACCTTTAATGTACAAAGAGGCACAAGACAGGGATGTCCCTTATCTCCGCTCCTTTTTGCACTCTTTCTAGAGCCCCTTGCCATCGGGGTACCTACCGATACAGCAATACGGGGGGAGTTGAGCTCGGCCAATTCTCTTCGAAACTGTCACTGTTCGCAGGCGACATTATGACAGTCCTTACAGATCCAACAACTTCACTACCAGCAGTGACTCGGGCCCTGGAGGAATTCAGTCGCATATCCGGCCTTCCGCATGAACTGGGATAAATCTGAAAGCCTCAATATCAGTACCGAGCTGGTCTATGCTTCCAACCTTGGGTCCCAGTTTCGATTTAAGCGGGTGAACCCAAAAGTAAAATACCTGGGAGTGTAGCGTAGCGCTACCCGAGACTTAACTTCAACTGAACCATGCTCCCTTATGGTCTAGAATCTCTCAGGACTTGGAGGAATGGAATAGATATCGTATCTCGTGGCTCGGCCGAATAGCGGCCATCAGAATGAACGTCCTGCCCAAATTATCTACTCCAAACTCTGCCAACACCAATACCTCGTCAACGGTTACATAAATGGCAAGAGAGGTTACTATTGTTTATTTGGGAGGGGAAGCGGCCTAGAATCGCAAGACGAATTATGTATCAGAATCGACAGCAGGGGGGGGTTTAAGTGTCCCCAGTTTGGAAGGTTACTGGCAGGGACTGTACCCCTAAGATGTGGGTAGGCTCAACCCACGGTCTGGACTGATCCGGGTACATACAGGGAACTAAGGCTTTTTTTTTTTTACCTGGAAAGAGAAGGGTCTAATCCCATGGGGGCAGTAAGGATCTGGTTCCCTTCCAGGAGCTGAAACTGAAATATGGGTATATATCTAAGTCAGATAAATTACATCCACAATTACGCCATTTTGCTAATGGAAACACGCTAGCAGGTCGCCCTCAGCTGGGGCGCTCTGATTTTGAAACTCTATGCGCCCAGGCTGACTGAGCCGCTACAGTTCTAGCGAGAGGGTATAGCATGCTGGGAAGAAATTTTGTCTATTAAGCCTAGCCACTTATCGGCGTGGGAAAAAACCCTTTTCCGCTTAAAGAGCGGGAGGCAATTTTTCCAAAAGATTGGCAAGGGATTGACTGCAGCGTCCCCGATAGAAAACTCGCTAAAACTATTATTTAGATGGCACTACCTTGTAAAATGAACGTGGCAGTCCCTGATCAATGTTGGAGAGGGTGTGAATTGCAGGGAACATATTACCATATGGGGTGGTCCTGCCCTAAAGTTAGCGGTCTGTGGAAGGGCATGGAGTCACGGCTTCATCATATCAATGAAAATATAGTTTCTCTGCAACCACAACAGGCCCCCCTAGGGGTACCCATTTTTTCCATACAAGACTGGTGATAATACTCCGGTTAATTACATCCTCGTCAGCTGTAGCCGGGACCTTGGAAGCTCTCACATGTACCTACCATAGTGGGGAAAAAATATACGTCCTGGCCGAAATTACTGCCCATTATCGCAGCAATGTCGGGAAATTCCATAAACATCCGGAAGAGCTATAACATATGGAATAATCCTCAGCAGAGGGACGAGAATCCTCTGCCATAGGGTGGCTCTGAGTATCTTCGTACACATACTGAATACACGACTGTGTCGACACGAGTTTAAGATCGAATGATTTTTCACCTAACTGGGTTACCATTGTGCATCTTCATCAAGACGGGATGGGGGGGAAGGGGAGAAAGTGTTCTTAACTTTCAGGCACGCTAACACACAATACACACGATAAAGAGTTGTAATAAATGTCTTTATTGCATCCAAAAAAAAAAAAAGACCAATTCCAGCCCCTTCCTGGTACTTTCCACGGCAAAGAAAAAAAATGCTTGGGGTAATTCTGCAAGGACTCCATCTTACCAGAGTCAGAGGGGCTTCCAGCACAGGCTGGGAACGGGAGGGCAAGGAGCCAGAATGGGCACACAGTACGGTCTCCAACTGGGAACTCCAAGAGGGAGGAGCAGCACCACCGCTGGAAATAAATGTGAGGTTCCTCAGGGTGCTGGAGCAGGGAGATGGCAGGACGAAGCCCATCCCATCCCCTTCTGTGGTCCCAGCCATGACGCTACGAGTCCAGGAGACAAATCGGACTGTCGTAGACCATCTGCAGGTTCACCCTGTGTCCCACCAGCTCTCGAATGTTATTGATCCCGTATTTGATCATGGTGGGCCTGGAAGAAAACAGACAGAGCTAGAGCTAAACAGCATAACGTACAGTAACCTCTAACCAAAGCTCTGCCAGTACATCTCACAACTACCATTCTGCTACCTGGAGCCCCCCATATACAGCTCTGTCAATGCACCTCACTTGTGCCCTGCTAAGCAATTAAGACAATGCAGCTTAAACCCTGAATGAAAAGCACACACTGTTTTCCCGTCATCCTGCCCCCACTCGAAAACCTCCAGCACTGTCCTCATGGATTAATCAGCAGTGAGCAATGTCACCACCCATTTCAGCTAGCCCCCTCCTCAATCAGGGATCTGCTGGTTAGGTGACAGCTTATAGGGGTCCAAGAAGTTTATGGAGGCAGCAGCCGCTGAGCCCCTGCGAGGATTATGGCAGATGTCTTCCAATAGGGCTTGCAGCAGAAGAACCCATCTAACCCATCCGTACTATTTCCCGGGTACAATATTTGTGAAGCTCCAGAAGTCCTCTCTGCTCTGACATCCGCAGCTCGTAGACTGAGTTAAAGGGTCAGGACACACACGGGCAGGGCTCCTTCAGATTCTGCTCCCATTACCATCTCCTCCGTCCGAAATATCAGACATGGCAGAGCCTGCATCGCTGTCTCAAAGTTCCTGACTGATCAGTTTTCTGTTATCCCCTGACAGACGCAGCCACCCCAGGCAGCTGCTCCCTTTGGTGCCTTCGCTCCCCAGCAGGGGGCGGACGGACACACTCCCTCCTCCCATCACCTGCACATCCAGAAAGAAAGGGAAGAGTTAAGACCCTTCTTGTCTGGTGCTAGAATCTCTCATCTCTCCCCTCCCCCACATCTGCGGTAGCCGCATCAAATCCCAGGACCTTGCCGGCGTACTTACCGCTCCAGCGAGAGC
Organism: Rhinatrema bivittatum; assembly: GCF_901001135.1. Lineage (NCBI taxonomy): Eukaryota > Metazoa > Chordata > Amphibia > Gymnophiona > Rhinatrematidae > Rhinatrema > Rhinatrema bivittatum. The sequence goes on from NC_042633.1 coordinate 41,671,813, forward strand.
CCCCAGGCGATGACGGACACCCCCGCTGGAAGGCCCATGGGCAGCAGCATCTCCGGCCGGAACATCCCCGAGTTGCCCACCTCCACCCATTTCTTCAGTCCTGCGAGAGAGGGAGGCTTTGCTTCAGAGTCGTAGCCACGGCCGCTGCGTCGGTCATCTCTGTTGCAGCGTGGGGCGCCAGACCAGCCCCCCCCTCCCCTCCCCACCCCCGGGGGGGGAGGTAACCGCGCGTGCGTTTCTGAGGCACTAAAAAGCCGCGAGGCCACCCTGCTCCCATGCAAATCACGGATCACAGACTTCCCACTCCCATTCATTCTTTTCTCATAAACCCGATTTTGGAGAATTTCACACTTTTCTAAATAAAAGGGTAAGGACTGAGCTATTATAACCATCCGCAAACACCTGATTTGCGCTCTGGCGATTAAAACGTGAGCTGAATCCGGGATCCCTTCAGGACTTTGCCTGGAGGAGAGGAAAGCTGCATCTCTTACTCCCACAGTGCGAGTCCCCTGGGCCCCTCAGCCGTCGACAGAGAAGGGGTGGGGGTTTGGGGGGGGTTGGAAGAGCTGTGTCGTGGAGCACAGGTTTGAATGACTTAGGAAATAAAGTCCTGCATTTCAGCCCCCGCCAGGCAGGAATCGCCCACGGTTAGGACCTCGGCGATGAAACTTGCGTCCCTGATTCTCTGGGGAAGGGGGGGGAGAAGGGCAAGCCAAGCTCTCTTGGCACGGTTTCTCCATGTGGGGGGGGCAGTGATCTCCCCCCCCCCCAGAGCAAGCTGGTGCTCTTCTTACCTTCGTGGTAACTGAAGACCTCCATGCTGGGCTCGGTGTACGGGTTGTAGGCTGGCTTGAAACGCAGTTTGGTAATTCCTGACAAAAACACAGACACACGTACAAAAAAAAAAAAAAAAGTCTTACCCCTCACATCTTTAATCTACTTCTCCACCACCCCTCCCCTTCCCCCCCGTTTCTCTGGCTGGCAGAGCATCAGAAAGCTTTCATCCTTCTGTCTCTCTCTCTCTCTTCCCGCAGATCTCGAAGGCTCCTGCACAGCAGCACAAGCAGATAAGAGACCACCTCCTTCCCTCTGCTGCATCGGTTCCAACACTCACACACTCCCCCCGAATCGCTACACTATGCCCAGGGTGCGAGGAAGAGGCGTGGGACCAGGCGTGCACCCCCCCACCCCCTTACCCAGTTTGGTAAAGAACTCTTTCAGGGTGCCCATGAGGTCGCCCAGCGTAAGCCCGTAGTCCGCCACCACGCCCTCGATCTGGTGGAACTCTGCCAGGTGGGTGGCATCCAGGGTCTCGTTCCGAAAGACTCGGTCAATAGAGAAATACTTCACAGGGGTGAACGCTTCCTGCGGGGGAAAAGGAGAGGGGTATTGTCAGCGTGGCGATAAGGGCACAGCACGCTTCGCCCCTGCCGGACGCTACACGGAGCAGCAGTTACCACCGTTAACAGAAACGTGTGTGTGGGGGGTAACCTGCACGGAGCGGCAGTTACTGCCGTAAGAAACTCGACGTGCGGACACAGGATGTACCGTCTGGTCTTTTTCTGCCACCGTTGCTATGTGTGTGCCTGCTTGGCTCTACCGGGGAAGGAACGTCCCATGGACAAGTCGACACCCTAAAAGGCGCTTTCGGAATCCAATCCTGATCAGACTGACACACGAGCTCCAGTGAACGGACACGGTGCCGTACGACACTGGACCTAGAAAATCCCCGGAGGTTTGCGCGGCACGATTTCCAGTTTCCGCTGCCAGTCAGCAAGGTTTGCCTTCATCCGAGCCTGGTGCTCTCCCCTGCTGGAAACTGGAGCAACTTTCCTAAAGAAATGGGATTTCCCTTCCCGATCCCTCTCCCCCCCCCCCCCCCCGTACCTGCTGAGCAAGCTGATAGAGCATACGGGCGCTGACGGCTGTCGTGTGCGTCCGCAGCAGGTTCTTCGTCGCCTCCTTGATGGTCCAGTCATATTTGTACCTGCCCGGGGGGAGAGGTGCAACGGGGTCAGCCTGCCCCTCGCTCTGCAGCCTCCCAGATCCCCCCCAAAAGTCCCCCCTCTCTTACCCCTGTGACCCGTAGCCTCCCTCAGAGTGCACCTTCTTTACTCTTCCCAGATAGTCCATAGGAAATTCTGTGGCCTCTGCGGGATCTGTTGATGGGGAATAGACACGGTCATAGCATTAACTGTGCTCACTGTCTGCCTGCTGGCCCTCTCCCCCTAAGCCCCAGAAGGAGCCGGCTCGTTAGGAGAGAGCCGTACACTGCAACTCGCATTAAATAAACGGGCCGCACCGGTGCCTCAGCCCGTGTGACTGGCAACCAGGAAAAAAAAATAAGATGCAAGGTCAGAGCCAGCTCAACCTCCAGCGCGGGAAAGCAGTCACTGTTTGAAAGGGACGACGGTCCCTGCAGAGGACAAATGGCATATGCACCCCCCCCCCCCCCCAGCCCTGTGTGAAGGAGAGCAGCTGAAGTGTCTGAACCGAGGGATGTGAGGGAGAAGAGTCCCACCCCCCCTGCACTCACCCAGGAGGAAGAAGGTGTCATGCTGGTCCCTGGCCGGGTGCTGCTGAGGCTGGAACAGGGCATCGAAGTTCCAGAAGGAGCTCTCGATGAAGTTGTTTGTTGGCATTTCCGTGAAGCTGGGATAAAAAAAGACAAAAGACAGTGAGAGGTTAACCAAGAAAGGAGAGACGGAAACATTTACCCGGAAAACAAATTCAATTTAAAAAAATAACACATCAGCAAGAGAGGAGGAAGGGGCGGGGAGGAAACGACGAGCTGTCGGTCTAACAGCTCCGGCCTCAGAGAGCGGACCCGGGCCACTACGTCCGATATTCTGCTTAAACCGCATCGTTCAGGGCAGAGAAGCCGGGGGGGAGGGGGATCCCAGCGAGTCACTTAACCTTCCCTCCTCCCACCCCTGCGCTCTAATTCGCTCTCTCTCTCTCGCTGGGGCGTGGGCTATTTTCCACGCCGCTGTGCGCGAGGACGGCACCGTCTGAACAAATAACCCCCCTCAGCAGACCGCTCACCCCATCTCCAGAAAGATCTGCCGGAACTGGGTCCTGACCTTCATCAGGGGGTGCAGATGGCCACATTCCGGCATCAGCCCCAAGGCATCGAAGTTATAAGCCTTAAACTTTTTGTCATGCCAGGAGCCGCTGGGGAGGAGGAGGAGAAGAAAATACAGTGAAAAAAAAAAAACCCAAGCCCAGAAGGTTGCCGCAGATGGTAGCCTTTTCGCAATGCTCGGGTCTCCCAGTCACAGCGATATTTTTGTGGGTCGGAAAAGGCCATCACCTCCTGGATCGTTTCTGCACCTCTGCACTCTCGCGCGTGCATCGTGTTCAGCGCGCAAATAACTCCAGTGTCCCCGGCTATCTGCCCGGTACTACCCGGCAGCAGCTGGGCTCCAGCTCACGCAAAGGGGATTATTTGCCACAATAAGGGAAGGGAGCCCGCGTCCCCTTCTGCCGTGCAGCACGCGAGACGCCCCTTTACAACCCTAGAGGGCCTCACTCCGTGCCACTTGAAGGAGCACGGGAAGCCGCGTTGCCATGGGCCGGGCACCGTCACCTGGCTATCATCTCCTGGGTGAGGTCCGTCTCTTGCTTTGTGACGGTGGTGCTGAAGGCGTTACCTTTCCTGATCAAATACGTCTTCACGTTTCTGCAGCGGAGAGAGACACACGAGATAAGACACAGGAAATCAGCAAACAAAGCCCGACAACCACCTCCTCTCTATTGTACGTGCGCTCGCACGCACGCGTGGCAGCTGGAGTTAGGGGGGCCCACGGGACCTTGAGGAGAAAGCAGCGGGCTGCACATGCTGCCCCCGCCTCAGATTAACCCCCCTGAGAGGTGGTACTGCTATTTACGAGCTAAAAGGCGCCAGAGATAAAAGAAATCGTCCTCAAAGGCCACTGAAGGGAACCAAAGGGCTACCAAGGCAGCAGACGTCCACGGGCCGAAAACAGATCTGCTGGCCACTAGAACTGCAGTTTGTGGCTGTCCTTGTACAAAGGATGGAAGAGGCGAAACAGGTAGACAGAGGCTGATTAATGCAGGCCTCGGTTCGCTGCTGCCCTCCAGTGGCCCTTGGAAGAAGCAATATTTTGCATTTAGAGTCAAACAGGCAGCTACTTCCGGGCTAATCCGTTCAATGTTTGTGTCAGGCGGTCACTGGAACGCCTTTCAGAATGGGGGTGAAGCTAAGAGACTGATCCCCCCCCCCTCCGCTTCCCCAAAACTGCTCTCCCAATCTCGTCGGTACTCACACTTCTGCCAGGAGTTTCCGTTTCTTCATTTCGCTCTTCTCCTTCTCGTCAAGGCTTTCCGCCCGTCCCTGGTGCACCAGCTGCAGCTTCTCCCTCACAGAATCCTTCACGTTCTGCACCTGGAACGCCCCAGAGTGCAAGGATGGAGGGGGGATGAGAAGCCCTGGAACCGCTGCCAGCTCTGACTGCCGCTGGCCCAGAGCTGGTAAACACACCTGCAGACCCAGGTTCTAATCCCACCGCTGCCACCAACTCATTGCACTTTTGACTCCCTGGTAAAGGTTCACCACTCACTGGGAACTTTGCAAGACGGCAAAGGGGGGGGGGGGGGGGTGTCTCAGGATCTGAACTAGGGGCTTTACCGCTGGGTCAAAGGGGCAGCCCTCCTTAGCTGAGCTAGCAGAACCCTGTCGTATCGGCCGGCAAACTCCCTGCACTGCAAGGAAAGCTCCTGTAACCTCTTTGGGATGAGCATCTTGTAAGCTTTACGCTGCTAACATCATAAAAGCCACAAGTGGCACCGCTGATACACTATTAAGAAAGGAAAAAGATTGCCTTGCCTTGCAGTTTAATAGGAAATAAACACAGAGAGAGGCAGATATTCCAATAAAAGCTGAAGTGTTTAATTTTAGCCAAAAGTTCCCTTAAATACGGGCCTGCAGTTCATTTTTCCCCCCCGATTGGCTCTCAAGTTAGGCGGCTCAATTCTGACAATCGGCGCTAAGCGCCCAACTTTCTGCCCTGCCCTAACTCTTCTTCGTATTCGCCTACTAGGAGCCTAAAAATGTAAGCACCTCCTTGCAGTAAAATTTTTTTTTTAGAAGGGACAATTTAGGGGGCCTAACTCCCAACGACAGGCCCCCTTAACGCTGACAAGCAACCTCTAGGCATTTTGAAGTTACCAGTCATTGCCTGCCAACCGTTTCGGAGAGAGATATGCAGCCTCCTCCTCCGGATCGGGAAGACTGGCCGCACGCTCCCAGAGAGAGAGAAAAGGAAGGAAGGAAGGAAGGAAGGAACATCACAGACAGCCAGGGATGACCTCACAACTCACCGATCTGAACACCCGAGGCCCTCCGTCCGCGTTCTTGTCCAGGTGGATCCACTTGTTGGACATCGCTTTGCTGAAGCCCACTTTTCCGAAGGGAAGTTTCTTAAAAAGAAAGAAAAAAAAATGGACAGGTAAATGTGGACGCCCATGCTAAAAACTGACAGCTAGACGTAGGCGAGGGCATGATGGTGCCGCTGCAGCAGGAGGACAGCTGTCAAAAATGGTCAACAGCTGTCAGAATACAGCATGAGGGCAGAGCTGAAGATGTGAACATGAAAACCCTGGAGGAAAGGAGACATCTCTCTCTCTCTCTCTATATATATATTTTGTTTTGTAACAGGACCCTTGCCGACGATAATTAATCAGCTTACCATCAGCTCGTTCTGGGGCAGGCCCTGGGCAGGGAGGCTGTGAAAGACCCGGGCCTCGTGGCTGCCTTCCTCCGCCGTCTCCTTCCCTTCCGCCGTCAGCTCCCAGCGCTTGGAGGACAGCTGCTCCGCTTCAATGACCTGGGGAGCCAAGCAAGGGAGGCGAAGGGGGGAAAAATGATTGCTGCTGCTCCCCGTCTCCGTACGCGCAACTGTGTGACACCCCATGAAACCCTCCCTCACCCCCAGGCCAGGTAAACCAAGAGGCTCTCCCCCTGCCCCACAGACTGGGGTGCCCATGGCACCTTTCTGCGGGCAACGAGCCCCGTGATACCACCCGCTCCACGGGCCCGGTACCGCGTTGCCTGGCTGCTTGCTCTGCCTCCCCCGTCCTATTGCATCAGCCATCAAAGCTCCGATCTCACCTCTCCCAGCGCCTGGAGGCTCTTCACCGCTCCCACCACCTGCTGATGATCCAGGCCCAGCGCGGACGCCAGGCCCAGGCTGTCCAGACCGCCGCCATCCTCCTCCCCCAGCCGCCGCAGGAGCAGCTCCGCCACCGGCCCGTCCGCCATGCTGGGAGGGGGAAGCGAGCGCCGGCGGAGCCTTTCCCCGTCACTACCCACGTGGGGGCGCTGCCTGTCGGGCGCCATATTGAACGTGGCGCGGCGTGACGTCAGCGCGCGGCGGCCATGCCTGGAGTGGCGTCGCGTCAGCGCGAGGAGCCTTTGCAGATCCGCGGCTGCCGACGAAGAGAGCGCAGTACGGGAACTTTTATGATCAAGCATAGGGGGGGAACAGATACTGCTTGCTGGCTTCCAACGCTGCAAACACGCTGTGGGTCTCAGCCAAGAAAAGATTTTTGAATAAGGCCTTTTGTCTACTCAGAGTTGGCGTAGTGCATCTAATTACCTTCCCTGCGGCAACCTCTTGCAATGCAAGGTACACTTGAGACAAAAGGGCGCCTGCTGCCAAGCAGCCTGCAAAGGAAGCGAAGGGTATATAGAAGGGATCACGCGCACCCCAACCTGGGTCTTGTCCCCCCACTCCCTTTGTTTCTTCCTAACGTATTTTCTGATTGCAAAACAGAAGCCGTTTGTGTGCAGCGGCAGGAGATCCTGGCCAATGCAGGGTCTATTGTGCAAGTGATGTACTGCGGGGAAGGCACAACGGTCAATAAGGAGAAGGGAAATGACCCTGCACGGCAGGTAGCACCAGGTTTTTCCTGGTGCAGTGCCAGAGACCCCCGTTTCTTTTTGTGGGTTACTTATGTAAGAGGAGAAGGATATCTTCCGTCGATGGGATAAGACCATCACCTGAGAGAGCAGGTGACGGAGCTGCAGAGTTGGCCTGTCTTCCCTCCTTTTCTTCTTGTGCTTGCTTTCCAGGCTTTGGCAGCCAGCTGACTGCTGCTTCCACCTGACCCCTATCCAAAGCCATGCCCTCTCAGCTGTTATAGTCTGTCTCCCAGATTTTAAGACTATGCTTGGGGCTTTATTTATTTAATAGATTTATAACCCGGTTCAAGCTGGGCAGATATAAAAGCTTAAATGGCACAATAACATAAAAGCACAACATAATAAAATAAGCTTTCCGCTATGCCTCATGTTGAAACATGACTGTAACCCTTAACATAAGAGCATCGCTTATAAACTCTTTATGACCTCAAAGTTCTTAATTAGCAAAAGTGTGTCGGAATGGAAAGGTTTTAGATTTCTTCTGAAATGTCTGAGGGCACGTAAGTTTTCATAAATGTTCCAAGAGAGAGTTCCAAATGATTGGCCTTGCGACAAAAAAAAAGCTTTTTCCAACCTTTCAGCAAGGTGAACTTGTCTTATAGATACAACATCAATTGACTCAGACTGAGAGAATCTTAATGCATGAGGAAGTTTAAATATATATGCAATCTGAGAACCATGAAAAAATATTGTGCTTGCATAGTTTATGATTAAGAACGTAAGAGATGCCAGAATGGGTCAGACCAAGGGTCCATCAAGCCCAGCATCCTGTTTCCAACAGTGGCCAATCCAAGTCACAAGTACCTGGCAAGTACCCAAACCTTAGATAAATCACAAGCTATTATTGCTTATTAATTATAGTAATAGCAGTTTATGGATTTTTCCTCTAGGAACTTATCCAAACCATTTTTAAACCCAGTTACAGTAACTGCTGTAACCACATTCTCTGGCAATGAATTCCAGAGCTTAACTATGCCCTGAGTGAAAAATAATTTTCTTCGATTTGTTTTAAATCAGCTCCTTGCTAACTTCATGGAGTGCCCCCTGGTCTTTCTTTTATCTGAGAGAATAAATAACCGATTTACATTAACTTGTTCAAGAACTTTCATTATTTTGTAGACTTTTATCATATCCCCCCTCAGCAGTCTCTTCTCCAAACTGAACAGCCCTAACCTCTTTAGCCTTTCCACATAGGGGAGTTGTTCCATGCCTCTTATCATTTTGGTTGCCCTTCTCTGTACTTTCTCCACTGCAGCTATATCCTTTTTGAGATGCGGGTGACCAGAATTGCACAGTATTAAAGGTGCGGTCTCACCATGGAGCGATACATTATGACATTTTCCGTTTTATTCACCATTCTCTTCCTAATAATTCCTAACATTCTTTTGCTTTTTTGATCACCATAGCACACTGAGCCGACGATTTCAATGTATTATCCACAATGACGCCTAGATCTTTTTCCTGGGTGGTAGCTCCTAAGATAGAACCTAACATTGTGTAACTACAGCAAGGGTTATTTTTCCCTATATGCATCACTTTGCACTTGTCCACATTAAATTTCATCTGCCACGAAAGGACATCGCCACCTATCCCATGACTTTTTATTTATTTATTTATTTATTTATTTATTTATTGTTTTTGTTATACCGAGTTTCATGACTGGCATCACATCAACCCGGTTTACAATTAACAATGTGTGAAAAGCTTAAGGTAACGTGATAACAATATTCCCAAAAGAACTGTGAACTTTAAATACAGAGAATCAATTGAAGGGTGAGAAAGTTACAATAAAACAATAAAACAGGGAAAATTAACTTGGAGCTGGAAGAGGGGAGAGATTGAACAATGCAATATTTACATTTCAGCCAATTAGTGTAGTAGTATAGCGGAGTGAATAAATAAGCCTATGTGAATAAATGAGACGGTACATAAATATGAAACGGTAAAATAAGTAACCAAGAGAATAAATATGACACAGTAGTGAATGATAATGATATGATAAAACTCCGCAGGTAATGATGTGCGTAAGTTTATGGTAGTTGGATTCTTATTTAGTTTAGTAAGCCTATGAAACTACTATTTATTTATTTATTTATTTATTTATTGTTTTTGTTATACCGAGTTTCATGATAGGCATCACATCAACCCGGTTTACAAATAACAAGGAGTGTAAAGCATAACGTAACGTAAAAAACAATATTTTCAATAAGAACCTTGAACTTTAAATACAGTGAATCAGAAAAAGGGAGAGGGAAAGTTACAAAAAACAAGGAAAATAAACTTGGGATGGAAGGGGAGAAATTGAACAGCACAATATTTACATTTCAGCCTATTGATACATTAGAATAGCAAGTGAAAAAATAAGACTATGAAACGGTACATAGGTAATCAAATGAATAAATATGACAGTTGTGAATGGTAATAGTATGATAAATATTCAGCAGGAATTAGTGAGAGAGGGTTTGAGGTTGGTTGGTTGGTTGGTTGGTTTGAGGTTGGTTTTACTTTTCCTAGAAGCCTCTCATGAGGAACTTTGTCAAACACCTTCTGAAAATCCAAGTACACTACATCTACCGGTTCACCTTTATCCACATGTTTATTAACTCCTTCAAAAAAAGTGAAGCAGATTTGTGAGGTAAGACTTGCCATGGGTAAAGCCATTAATTAGAGCACATAAGGGCCATGCTGGGTTAGTCCATCGAACCCTGCGTCCTGTCAGAGTGGCCAACCCGGGTCACTTGGAAGTCAGCAGTGTTGTACCTCTATCATAAGCAACTAGCACATCCAGGGATGGACAATGGTGCAGCCACTGTGATCCTAGCCAGACCGCTGCCACCATTCAATATGTATGTGCAGAGTGCTCTGCAGAGCACCCGCTCTTTATACTTAACTGATTATCCACTATCTGACTCCTGAAGAGCCATCCAGTGTCAGTGCATGTCAGCAAGGGATTAGGGCATTTTCCTCCCACTGAGGAGCTGTTGGCAAGTTTATATTTGGCAGTGGGGCTAACCTATGGTACTACAGCTGTCCATGTGGGAGTTGTGTACCTCACTACTGCAGGCTGGCCTCTTTACCTCTGGAGTACTGTCCAGTTCTGGAGGTTGTACCTCAAAACGGTTATAAAAAGAATAGAGCTACCAAAATGATGCAAAGTCTGCACCATAAACCCTATGAAATTAGGCTTAAGGACTTAAATTTGTATATCCTAGAGAAGAGGAGAAAAAACAGCGACATGAATATCTCAAAGGTATAAAGAATGCTGCCATTTGTGGATGACTATGAACTGGAAAATATCCAGCTTACCATATTTCCCGTCGATAGCAGGGCTGAATTAGCCATGCTGTCATTCATGGGAACTGTCAATCAGGCCCGGGAGGAGGAGCTTCAAAGTGATGTCAGAGCTTTGCTCTGAGGCTGCGCGTGAGTTCCCGCGCTGGAATCGACTCTCCTCAGTCTGTTTTTCCGCGCGTGGGATCGCACGCGGAGCTTCAGACCTCCTCAGCTCTGGAATGGGAAAAAACATCCAAAAAATGTCTAAAGATGAAGGAACACGGTAAGAAAGATGGGGGACGGCCCTCGGGCTTCAAACCGTGCCCCTGCGGCAAAGTCATGTCCATCACGGATGGACATGACCGAAGTTATCGGTGCCTGGGCCCAGACCACCCGATTGAGACCTGCCCACAGTGAGGCAAAATGTCCCCCAGAGCACATTGTCAGCGTCACGAAAAGATGACAGCGCTGACAGGGCACCGACAGGGCTCCTATGCTCCACCCTCGGAGGCCCGATCTTCCCCGGGACCGGCCGCCCCGACGCCCCCGCAGATGCGTCGAGCGTCGTCGTTGGAACCGGTGGCCTCCAAGTCGGGCGAGGAAAGACGGAAGAAGCCCAAGCACAACGGGCCTCGAGGTGTTTAAAATCATGAGAGGTCTAGAAGGGGTAGATGTGAATCGGTTATTTACTCTTTCAGATAGTAGAAAGACTAGGGGGCACTCCATGAAGTTAGCATGTGGCACATTTAAAACTAATCGGAGAAAGTTCTTTTTCACTCAGCGCACAATAAAGCTCTGGAATTTGTTGCCAGAGGATGTGGTTAGTGCAGTTAGTGTAGCTGGGTTTAAAAAAGGATTGGATAAGTTCCTGGAGGAGAAGTCCATTACCTGCTATTAAGGTCACTTAGAGAATAGCCACTGCCATTAGCAATGGTTACATGGAATAGACTTGGGTAATTGCCAGGTTCTTATGACCCAAACGGTAGAGGCGGATAAGTTTGGCTTTGTGCACAGCACTGCGGGTAGAAAGGGGGGGGGGGGGGGGGGGAAACCGGGGTTAATTTGAATTTTGACAGTTGATGGGACTGCTCGCTCGGTGAGACTCCTGCACCCCAGAGGTGGCTGAATGGGTTAAGATACCGTGGAGATGGGGGGAAAGCCCGCCTGAATAAAAGCCAAATCCAAGCATCTATTATGTCCATCATTATTTCGAGCAGGATTGCCACTGCAATGAATAGGAGTGATATGCAAATGACCCGAAAGTTGCATACCGAGCTCGGTACAGGTTTGGCCCTTCTGTTTTGGAAGTGACTTTCGGTCTTGCCCGGGCAGGGGAGGGGGGGGGGGGCGGGGGGCTGGCATCACGTGGTCTGTGTCAGGCGTGAATGAAGCTTTGTTGCGTCATGTGATAACCTTCTTCTGCCACCCCACCCCTCCCATTTCCTCACCAACCGTCCGCCAATCAAAACGTGCCTAGTAGGAGGCCCCTGCGTGGTGAGCGCCCATTGGGCAGCCGGCGCGAGCGCAGCGCCCAATAGCAGGCAGCCATCTGGGAAGCCGAGGGAGGGGCGGGTCCCGGGAAACCTGCTGGGCGAAGGGAGCGGCCAATCAGAGCGCCGGCCGCTCCCCCCTGGCCAATAGAGGTTGGGGCGGCGGTGGCGGTTGGGTTGAGAGGAAGCGCGCAGTATAAAAGCGGGCGGGCGGCCGGCGCCGCCCCCCATATCCTCAGCACCTCTCGGCCAGGCCGTTCGCGTCGCTTGCGGCAGGAGGGCGAGGGAAGGGGTGGGCCAGGAGCCGGTCCCGTCTGCGTCGCTCTCGGCCGAGTCCCCGTGGGAAGAGAAGAAACTTGAGGAGGAGCAGCAGCAACAACAGCTATGTTCGCCCGGCTCGCGCTGCGCCTGCTCCCGGCCCTGGCCGCGGCCCACGCCGCCGTCTACTTCAAAGAGGAGTTCAGCGACGGAGGTGGGGAGGGCCGCCGCGCCTTAATCTTGTTTAATTGTATTAACTGCTGGCGTGTACGGCTGCGCCCCTCTGATCCTTAATAAGGAGCAGAGCGCTGTCACGGGGGGAGGAGGGGGCAACCTTCCCCTTTCTTACCTTAGCAATCGAGGGTGGATGTGGAAGTGCATTTCTGAGCGTGACTGGCTTTAGGTAACCCCCCCCCCCCCGGATTTTATATTCTGGGTGCCCCCCCATACCCTCCTGCTTTAGCTTTAGGGCTTAAGGCATTTGACACCCCCCCCCACCTTAGCCTCCGTGTACCGGGCTGTGTTATGCAAAATACCCCCCCCCCTTCATATCCTCCCCTTCTCCCCATCGCCAGGTAATGCACTGACATCTGTGTCCCCCCCACCCCTCCCCCGGATATAGGGCTGGGTTTCTGGGTGACCTGCCCAATCCCCAGTCCACCTGAAGCCAGCGCTTGGCCGGGGTCGAGAGAGTGTAAAAGTCTTTATTCCTGTCTAGCCCAGCGAGTTTCAATGCTAATAATGTAAGGCGGGGGGTGGAGTTGGCCGATGAGTCCTGTTCCGTGATTTTCACGACGGGTCGGTATCGGGAGCTGGACTATTGCGGGTGGACCACCAGGTTTCAGAATGACTTAGTAACATAGGCAAATGGTGGGCATTGAAATGTGCCAGCTCATGCAGAGGGTTGAGGGGTGCGGGGGGGAAACTGGGTTGTCTTATCTTTTTCATCACACAAAAATACAGGGAGAGGGCTGAGGAGCTGTCTTTAATCTTAAAGTTAATATATGTCAGACTAACAATCACCTTTCAGTAGTGATATGAGCCAAAGGGGGTGGATGGATCATTTTAGTTTGACTAATGCCAGCTTGAATACTAGAAGAGGGTAGAACAGTTGAGCAGAGGCCTGCACACTAGCTGTAAGTTTAAGCTTAGACTGACATGCAGACTATAGTAAGGTGGACAGTCCTAGGTTGGAAAAAGGTTGGCATTTGCCATTGGGCTCAGTAGATACTGCATGGTGGGTGAGGGTAGGGCTGACCTTGGGAGAGTGTGGGGCCCAAGGCAAATCAACTGAAGCAGGGCCCTGAAATTAAGTGCTGGGGCTGCTATATCAGTGTGGGGACCAGGGCAGCCCCCCCCCCCCTCTCCATATGACCCTGGCTGAGGGAAGCCTTCCTTTGGCGAGTTGCTGCTAGTTACTGCAGGAAGGCAGGTTGCTTTTTCACCTTAGCAGTTTTTAATGTTAGAAGGTGAGCTGGGGGTGCCATTCACATCCTAGCACATGCCTTAAGCCGCTGTTTTATTAGATTTCCTGTTCTTTTTTTCAATTCTTGTAACTTTTCCCAGTCAGGGTGGTTAAAATTTGCCACAAAATCAGGAGTAGTCATTTCACTTCCTGATGGGGGTGGGGGGGGGGGATAGCACGGTGTTAGGGTTGATAGTATAGTGGAGTCTGTGCGGCTGCCTTTTGTGACTGTATAGTGCAGTGTAATAGTAGAAATCAGGAGGGGATCAGTATTTGTAAAGTGTGTACTCATGCTGCTTTACACTGGGATTTTTGCAGAAGACTGGACGCATCGCTGGGTGGAGTCTAAACACAAGTCCGACTATGGGAAGTTCAAACTGAGTGCTGGCAAGTTTTATGGAGATGCTGAGAAGGATAAAGGTGAGTTCCCTATAGGTACCCGGATCAGTCCAGGGCAGCTGGGTTTTGCCTCCTCTCCAGCAGATGGAGACAGAACAAGACTTGGTGGACTCTGTCCTATACCCCTGAGGTGCCACCTAGTGTCTGTCAGTATTTTTCTGTCTCCAGCAGATGGTGGAGGTGCAAAGCCTAGTGTCTGGTGTTAGGTTTAAATCTCTCTGATTTTGGTTTGGTTGGCACAGGTATTTTTCAGAGGTAGGTTTAGGTTACTGTCCCTTTATCTTTAAATTAAAAAAAGTAGTTCACAGATTGTGGCATTTAGCCTCCCAGGGGGTCAGCGGGTCCTGGTGGGGACCATCACCCCTGGTATTTGAGGCTGGAGAGCAGAGGGTTGGAAACCCTGAAACTGCCACGGCTGAGGGTGATACCGGGGGTCCCGGCTCACTCACCCTCAGCAAGACCCATCCCGACCAGGTAGAAAATTTAAAAGTTGTATTTTCTTGTCTTAGGTGCCCCGGCCTAGAATCTGCTCCGTTTTCGCCGCTGTTAGCCAAAGCAAAAGTGTTTTGCCTTAACCTTTTTGCTCATTTTTACTTCTTCCTTGTGAATTTTGATTGCTGGCTTTGCTACTTTTGAGCTTTTTTGTTTCAGCATTTTACTCATTTCTGTTCTTGCTTCTCCAGTACCAATGGCTTTAGTTCTTGTGGTGTACGCAACCAAAAAGATCAAGTATATATGTCTTTATGTTCCTTGTGCTGTTGTCGTCAAAAATTTTGCTTATCAAGAATTGTTCTTAGCGATGATGCCGCATCAGCAAGCCAGACAACGGCAGTGAAACACACTTGCCGCCCGGACTACTCGTCATTTGCGGTGTGATGGTCTCTGTAATGTTTTAACAACTAAATGTCCATTTAAATTTCATCTGTAGCCCGCATTTAAATAAAGTCCATCTGTGACCCAAAACTCAATGTGAAGGATTGCACCCGACAACGGCCGGTGTTTCGTGATATGTCAGTCGCTTCTTCAGGAGTATTTTATGGAAACATCAGGACAGATGCTAAGAATTAAAAAAAAAAAGGGCAAACATTTAGAAATATTCCAATTGGATCAAATACTTAGCTTTGAGTGAACACAGCAACGTGAACCTTTCTGATGGACCCGAGCGTCTCTTGTGTTTTCAAACAAACGGGACAGAGGAACCCTGAATTCTTTGCCCTTTAAAAAAGCCCACGCTTTCCGTGCATGATGACGTCATCACGTGCTTCCATCATCAAAAGATCGAAACCATAGCAACTTACTGCAATAAAATGAGTTACTATAATAGTTTGCAAATTACTGTGCGGATCACAAAAAAACTTGGAGTTCTAATGCAGAATTAAGACCTCCAGGCTCTACTGTTCCAAGCCGGTGGATCCAGCGTTGTTCTGCACCTAGGAGGCGAGTATTAAAATTACCACCTCTCCAGTTGGGGGATAGTTGTTCCATGTACACAGGCTCTGAGATCTTCAAAAGTGTGTTGAAAGCGAATGTAATGAGAAGTCAATGGAGCTGTTAACCTGACCTGTAGATATGCAGGACCCATGTTCAATCAGCCTAGTCTTGAGTGCTCGTTCTGTCTTGCCTATGTATAAGAGATTGCAGGGGCACTGTATAACATAAATGACTCCTGTCCACCGACAATCAGTGAAATTCTTTAGGATGAATGTGAAATCCCCTCGTGTAAAATGAATGGCTGATGTATCAATCGTAACGTGGCATACTGTGCATGTGCCACACGCTGTATGAGCTCCTGTAGTAATTGTAGGCTGAGGCACTGTGGAATCGGAGTGCACCAACCAATCTTTCATGTTGGAACTCCGGGTAAAAGCAAATCTAGGGGCATCAAAAAACTCATTATGGGTCTGTAATATATGCCAATTGGTAAACATAATCTGCTTCATGGTCTGAGTCATCGAAGAAAAAGGCAAAACACAAGTTAACACGTCTGTGGAATCCAAACCGCGTGGTAGAAATAACCAGTCTCTGTTTGTAAATCTGGCCCGAGTGAAAGCCCGTTTCACACAACGTGGAGGGCAGCCTCTTTAATAAAACGATCTGTGAGTGGTGTGGCCTGATGCCGAAATTCATCTAATGAAGTGCACAATCTTCTTAGCCTGAAAAACTGACTGGCTGGCAAATTCTCCTTAAGAGAACGTGGGTGTGCACCAGTGAAGTGCAAAAAAGTGTTAGATGAAACTGGTTTCCTATAGATGGTAGTATCAAAACCAAAGGGTCTTTTAAAGATTTTTATGTGCAGAAAATGTATAGCCATGGAATTAATGTCAGAAGTGAAATGCAGATGACGATTCCGCCCATTCAGCCAACTCAGAAATTCTTGAAAGGAAGCTGAAGTGCCTTTCCAGAAGTATATCAATATAAAAACCTGGAAGAGAGATATTGATATACTCATTTTCTGGAAAGGCACTTCAGCTTCCTTTCAAGAATTTCTGAGTTGGCTGAATGGGTGGAATCGTCATCTGCATTTCACTTCTGACATTAATTCCATGGCTATACATTTTCTGGACATAAAAATCTTTAAAAGACCCTTTGGTTTTGATACTACCATCTATAGGAAACCAGTTTCATCTAACACTTTTTTGCACTTCACTGGTGCACACCCACGTTCTCTTAAGGAGAATTTGCCAGCCAGTCAGTTTTTCAGGCTAAGAAGATTGTGCACTTCATTAGATGAATTTCGGCATCAGGCCACACCACTCACAGATCGTTTTATTAAAGAGGCTGCCCTCCACGTTGTGTGAAACGGGCTTTCACTCGGGCCAGATTTACAAACAGAGACTGGTTATTTCTACCACGCGGTTTGGATTCCACAGACGTGTTAACTTGTGTTTTGCCTTTTTCTTCGATGACTCAGACCATGAAGCGGATTATGTTTACCAATTGGCATATATTACAGACCCATAATGAGTTTTTTGATGCCCCTAGATTTGCTTTTACCCGGAGTTCCAACATGAAAGATTGGTTGGTGCACTCCGATTCCACAGTGCCTCAGCCTACAATTACTACAGGAGCTCATACAGCGTGTGGCACATGCACAGTATGCCACGTTACGATTGATACATCAGCCATTCATTTTACACGAGGGGGTTTCACATTCATCCTAAAGAATTTCACTGATTGTCGGTGGACAGGAGTCATTTATGTTATACAGTGCCCCTGCAATCTCTTATACATAGGCAAGACAGAACGAGCACTCAAGACTAGGCTGATTGAACATGGGTCCTGCATATCTACAGGTCAGGTTAACAGCTCCATTGACTTCTCATTGCATTCGCTTTCAACACGCTTTTGAAGATCTCAGAGCCTGTGTACATGGAACAACTATCCCCCAACTGGAGAGGTGGTAATTTTAATACTCGCCTCCTGCGTGCAGAACAACGCTGGATCCACCGGCTTGGAACAGTAGAGCCTGGAGGTCTTAATTCTGCATTAGAACTCCAAGTTTTTTTGTGATCCGCACAGTAATTTGCAAACTATTATAGTAACTCATTTTATTGCAGTAAGTTGCTATGGTTTCGATCTTTTGACGATGGAAGCACGTGATGACGTCATCACGCACGCAAAGCGTGGGCTTTTTTAAAGGGCAAAAGAGTTCAGGGTTCCTCTGTCCCGTTTGTTTGAAAACACAAGAGACGCTCGGGGTCCATCAGAAAGGTTCGCGTTGCTGTGTTCACTCAAAGCTAAGTATTTGATCCAATTGGAATATTTCTAAATGTTTGCCCTTGTTTTTTTTTTTTTTTTTTTTGAATTCTTAGCATCTGTCCTGATGATGTTTCCATAAAATACTCCTGAAGAAGCGACTGACACATCGCGAAACACCGGCCGTTGTCGGGTGCAATCCTTCACATTGAGTTTCGGGTCACAGATGGACTTTATTTAAATGCGGGCTACAGATGAAATTTAAATGGACGTTTAGTTGTTAAAACATTACGGAGGACATCACACCGCAAATGAGGAGTAGTCCGGGCGGCAAGTGTGTTTCACTGCCGTCGTCCGGCTTGCTGATGCGGCATCATCGCTAAGAACAATTCTTGATAAGCAGAAATGTTTTTAACAGCTACAAGGAGCATAAAGACATATAGACTTGATCTTTTTGGTTGCGTACAGTTTGATAAGACGAGTGCTTTGGTTCTTTTGATTTTGGCTTGGGTTTAGTTCTTGTGGGCCATGGCCGACCCATGAGCTGTGGTGAACCCACGATAATTTACTCCTAAGCACCTGATGGTTTCTGTTATCTGACCCTGGTGCTTGGGAGTTTTTTCTCCAGCAATGAATTGTGGGAAACCATTTCATGGCCTACGTCAACACTGGCGGTGTCAGCACAGTCAGGGAAATCGGGTTAAAGCGTGCCAGAGCTCAGACCTGCAGCAGCACCCCTTGCTCATTCCAAAACAGACCTCTTTTGCAGCTCTGTTAGTGCACATCAGTTCTGACCTGCGGGGTCTCTTCCCTTGGGCATGGGGAACATTGAAAGTACTAAGTTTGTGGGCTGGATGTCCACCCGGGGCACCTGTGTAAATATATTTGCCTGCTGTGCGATCTGCTTTTGCATTTATCTCTTAAGATGAAACTCTATACATTTGTTTTCCCTCCCTAGGTCTTCAGACAAGCCAGGATGCTCGCTTCTACGCCCAGTCTGCAAGATTTGAGCCATTTAGCAACAAGGAGAAAACTCTGATCATTCAGTTCACGGTCAAGCACGAGCAGAGCATCGATTGCGGCGGAGGCTACATTAAGCTCTTCCCCTCCAGCCTTGACCAGTCAGACATGCATGGGGACTCGGAGTATAACATTATGTTCGGTGAGAGCTCCCTTTCCAAGCTTGCCCTGTACCTTCTCTTGCCTTTTATCTACCAGGCTCCTGCACAGTAGCAATGGAGGGCAAAGCCCGGTACGTGTTTGTAGCCGGACGGTGAAAACCCGGCCCAAGCTCTGCTCTGTCTTCGCTGTGCAGTAACAATGATTGGTGACGTTTAGTCAGCAAACTGCAGCTGAAGGTCATTCGACTGCACTGCAAACGAAGCGGCAATTGCTGTGAGCAGAGTATTTGAATATTCCCTTAGTTCCAAAGGCTGGCTGTCAGCGTTGTCCCCTCCCACTTGTCTTCACACTTTTTTTGATTCCTTGATTTCTCAGGCCCTGACATCTGTGGCCCTCCGACCAAGAAAGTGCACGTGATCTTCAACTACAAAGGAAAGAATGTCCAAATTAACAAAGACATCAGGTGCAAGGTGAGCTTGTGTGTGTGTGTGTGTGCGGTGATGGGGGGGAGAGACCCTGTGCTCTGCTTGGAAGCAGGAGAGGGGGGGGGGGGGGATACAAGTCCTATCCCGGGGAGGGGTGTGACATTTTCCTCTCCTTCTCAGGATGACATGCACACCCACCTGTACACCCTCATAGTTCGCCCGGACAACACGTACGAGGTGAAGATTGACAACAGCAAGGTGGAGTCGGGCAGCCTGGAGGATGACTGGGACTTCCTGCCCCCCAAGAAAATCAAGGACCCGGTCGCCAAGAAGCCAGAGGACTGGGATGAGCGGGCAAAGATCGATGACCCAGAGGATACAAAACCAGAGGTCTGTTTCCTCCCACAAGGCCCCAGGCTTAAAAGGAGAGTTTTTTTTTTTTTTACATGTAGCTGGCAGAATAAGTCTCTTCAGTGATTGCAGTCCACACTGCGAGGGTACGTACTGTGTACTTTGCATTGTGGCAACTTGCACCCTAACCAGTACTGGACAGACTGGGGAGGCCATTTTGATCTGTTCAGTAAGGAGGAATCATTCCTCATGCATCAGGTTTTTCTTCCTCATGGGTTCTCTAATATCCTAGATAGAATATAATCTGCGAGTCCCACTCAATCCAATGCTCATCAGTATGGCAGCTACTCATCACCTCTGTACCCGGGTCATAGTGTAGGGAGGGAAGAGGGGGTCATCCTAGGTGGGCTTGGGTGTTTACCATTCGTTCTGCCGAGATGGGATTCAGCTGAATACCCGTTTTGCTCTGTCCCTTTGGAGGGATGTGTTGGAAGCCAGATTAGAAGGTGCCTCTCTAATTCATCTGATTTCAGGATTGGGAGAAGCCCGAACACGTCCCTGATCCTGATGCTGTGAAACCAGAGGACTGGGATGAGGAGATGGATGGTGAGTGGGAGCCTCCCATGATTCAGAACCCGGAGTATAAGGTGAGGAGAACCTGTTTAATGTTCTGCTTTTGGGGGGTGGGGAGGCCAACTGAAATAGTAAGGACTAAGAACAAATGCTTAGTACCAATGGCTGCCCAGAATATCATTTCCTAGTGTGTAGCCAGATGGACTCGGGACCAATGGGTTTATGCTCCCCTGCCAGCAGGTTTCAAAGCTCTCAGCCTAGATAAACCCCTCAGTGACTCCAGCCCTTCAGTATTTCTGTCTCCAGCAGATGGCGACTGGGGATCGCTGTACCTTTTGGAAAAAATTCTACCTTTAAATTGGAGAAAAGATTGAACCCTGCTCACCAGTGTTACCTAAAAATCCCTCTCCCAGTTGAGAGTTCCTGAGCAAACCCAGACCCGACCAGTGGGTTATTCGTCCCTTCCAGCAGATGGAGTCAGAACAAAACTGAGGCACTGCTACTTAACGGAGAGTGCGCACCTGCAGGACCTCAGTGTTTCTGACTCCAGCGGATGGTAGAGCTGCACCCGCAGGCTGTTAGGTAAAGAAAAGGAAAAAAAGATTGTTTTACAGTAGTTTTAGGTTCCAGGTCAGGGCTGCTCCCTGAGGTGTTAGGCATCTTTGTGGGCCATCCCGCTGGGGGTTTGGATACCCCTAACTGGGCTCACCTGCAGCGTACCGGACGGTCCGTTCCCTGTACATACCCGGGTCAGTCCAGACAGTGGGTTGTCTCTCCCTTCCAGCAGATGGAGTCAGAGAAAAGCTTGAAGGGTGCTCTCTTATAGCCTGGAGCGCCCTCTGCGTCCCTTCAGTATTTCTCCGACTCCAGCAGATGAAGGTTGCAGAACATGCGGTCCCCCATTTCAGCTACAGCAGGACATTTTTATTTATTTTATTTAAACCTGGATGGATCAAGTTTAAAAAAAAAAAAAAAAAAAAAAGTTTCTGGCTTCTCACTCTCCCAAACTTGCAGGCAGAACTGGTAGCAGTATCACCTGGCATTTTTCAGAGTAGATCTGGTACGTTTTTGTACTTTTTCCAGTGTGGGAACGGAGGCCATTTTGTTGGCCTTTAGAGTGCACAATTGGAGGGGGAGAGGAGGGGAACTCTCATCTTCCTTATCCCTGCAGCCGGGGGGGCACGGGTTTCCTGCTGATTTGGCAATTTCAGAGGACCACGGGGGGCGCGGGGGCGGCTTCGGACTCTTCCTCTGAGTTTGTCTTGCTGCTTCATAAGGCCAGGAAGGCAGCTGGAAGGGGTTCTTGCTTAAGGCCTGCCACAGCGCCCTCAGCTCCTGACCAGAAAGGGGGATCTCGGCCCCCAGGAGAAGACTGAACATGCAGCTTTCTCAGCTTTCCCTGCTGTGCTCCCGTTTCTTTTGTACAAATGCTGGCTTCTAAGGTTGGTGTCACCTTTGGCTGGGCTTGGCTCTTTTTGGATATTTTGTTCCAGTAATGTCTGCTGCTGTGCTGTGACTGAATTTTGAACGTCTTGCAGATTCTTCTCAACCTCTTGCCTGTTTTCATTTCCTAGGGTGAATGGAAACCCCGACAGATTGACAATCCCAATTACAAAGGGAAATGGGTGCACCCTGAAATCGATAACCCAGAATACACCCCTGAACCCAACCTGTATGCCTACGATGACTATGGAGTGATAGGCTTGGATCTCTGGCAGGTAGGACCTTAGTGACCTCCAAACCTACCCCCCTGCACAGCTACAAATGCTAATACTGTGGCAAAACGCGAGCTTTTAAGCGGGTGAACGAGTCTGAGGTATTGACGTGATGTTTCCCCCACTCCTGGTTTCAGGTGAAGAGTGGCACGGTATTCGATAACTTCCTGATTGCAGATGACGAGAAATTTGCAGAGGAGTATGGCAATGAGACCTGGGGTGCCACAAAGGTATGGGGAGAGCGCAGCCGGCACGGCTCTTCCGTGTGAAGGGGGGGGAATGGGGGTGCGCTCCGCTTTCCGTTCTGGGCCTTGTGTACTATAGGGGCGGCTCTTTGGGGAAAACCTTCCCTCCGCCCTTAAGGGGGAAGAGCACGCAGCAGCAGCAGCTTGTTCACCTCTGACATCTTTCCGCCTCTCTTCTTAGGATGCTGAAAAGAAGATGAAAGAGCAGCAGGACGAGGAGGAGAGGAAGAAGCAGGAGGAGGAGGATAAGAAGAGGAAAGAGGAAGGTGGGGAAGAGGAAGCCGATGAGGAAGATGAGGAGATTGAAAAGGAAGAAGAGGGTGACGAGGACGAGGAGGATGATGATGACGACGACGAAGAGAAAGCTATTAAGGATGAGCTCTAAGTGTGTCACAAGGGCACCACTGACCTGGGGAATGCAGCTAGCATGGCAAAAGCAGGGGGTAAAAACAGTCTCTATGAGACTCAAAGTCTATATTTTTTACTGTCTTTTTTTTTTTCTTTAAGCCCTTTTCTAAATCTGTTTCGAGTTCAGCCCTGCAGTGACTGTATGGCTGCCTCTTTGGGCAGCGGGGGGGGGGAGTGGGGGGCGAAGGTAGTGTGACGCTTCCTGCTGCTGAAGACATCCAAAGGGGCCGCTTTGCAGAAACACTGCTGATTCCCCCCCCCCCCGAGGAAGCTCGTGTTCCCTCCTTTGTGTTTTTTTCAGTCACTGTATTGAGGTTCCTTGCTGTTTCCTGGGTCTGGTGCCCTGTGCTTGTTCCCTCCCTCCCTTTGGATGTTGGCCTACACCATGTAGGGCCTGAGCGGTGAGGGAGGAGCAGCAGTATTTGTTTGGAGCAGGGGCGCACTGAAGGGAGTGTCAGTATTGTGCACAGTTACAAAGCCAGCTGCTAATGCAGATGTGTGGTTTAGCACTGCCAAACTAGACTCCCTTCTTGTACCTCTTCACAGCCCAAAGTGCCCAGCAGTGTAACAGTCCTGAGTATTTCCTGCATATGCTGTATTATTGTCCTACCCTCAGTCCCTGGGTGAGAATGCATTAGT
Source organism: Rhinatrema bivittatum (assembly GCF_901001135.1). Taxonomy (NCBI): domain Eukaryota; kingdom Metazoa; phylum Chordata; class Amphibia; order Gymnophiona; family Rhinatrematidae; genus Rhinatrema; species Rhinatrema bivittatum. The sequence goes on from NC_042633.1 coordinate 41,694,818, forward strand.
GCCATCACTGCAGACTGGAAATGAGTAACTTATCCCCCCCCCCCCCCCCGGAGCTGACACTTAGGTAACTGGACCCTATGCTCTGCAGAACGGAGCATGCCATTCTGTGAAAACTGATTGGGGAACTGAATGTTAAAAGCATGGGTCCTTGCTGTATTCATCTGAATGTATGAATGGTGAAAAAAGTTAATTAAATTAAATTGTCTATTCCTTGGTGTGGCATGGTGTTGTGGCTGGGGGTGGGGGTATTGTTTAGAATTGTGCTACTATGCAGCCAACATGAAGGTAACTGCCTAGGATGCCAAAGGGCTAGGTGAAGGATGAGGGGGGAGATAAGTATAAACAGTACTGCCTGAATACATCCACTCTTGGAGCCTTGCCCTCTTCTAATGGCTTTTTCCTTGTTTGTACCCTGGATCAGTCCAGACAAGTGGGTTTATGCATCCCTACCAGCAGATGGAGGCAGAGAACAAAACTGAGGCACTGCGACAAATGCCATATGCAGTCCCTCAGTATTTGTCTCCAGCAGTCTGCAGTCTGAAGCTTTCAAAAAATGTAATGATTAAGAATTAAGATTTTGGCTCACAGAGGATCCTTTGTGGGCCATCCCTCTGGTACAGCAGGGGCTTAGTCCTCCTAGGGAGCTCTGCCCTTATCCTCGGAGGGGGGGATAGTCGGTGGTTCCGGGTCCCTGTCGCTTGCCTGGGCTCAGCCATCTTCTCCAGAAGCAGGGAAATATTTTCAGATCCCTGTACGTACCCAGATCAGCCCAGACTGGGAATCTAGCGACTCAAGGGAATGCCAAGGCGCCATGCTTCAGTCTCAGAAGAGAGGAAGGGGTGGACGCTCTTGTCCTTCCATAGCCTCGTGACATTCTGCTCTACGCAGTCCCTCCTTGGCCTCTGGTAGGCAAGATCTTGAGAAAGAAAGAAGCCCATCTGGGAGCGGTGGTGCTGGTGGCTCCAGAATGGCCACGAAGGCTGTGATTCGTGGATCTCCTCAACCTTGCAGTGGACGGGCTGCTCCGTCTGGGTCATCTTCCGAATCTCCTGCAGCAGGATCCAGTATTTTTCAACCAGGTGGATCACTTTTGTCTAGCGGCTTGGCTTATGAGAAGTGGCAGTTGAGAAAGAAGGGGTATCCAGATTCGGTGATTTCCACTCTTTTTTACGGGCTCGCAAAACTTCCACCTCTTACGTATGTCCGAGTCTGGAAGGTTTTTGACTCTCGGTGTAGTAGGTTGAATGTTTCCCCTAGGCGGCCCTCGATAGTCCACACTCTAGCCTTCTTGCAAGAGGGTTTGGCAAAAGGGCTAGCTTTCAGTTCTCTCTGGGTTCAAGTGGCGGTGTTTGGAAAGGTGGATGGTGCGTCCAGAGCGGCTCATCTGGATGTGGTTCGTTTCCTCCGGGGTGCTAAGCATTTGCATTCACCATGTCGAGCTGTTTGTCCATCCTGGAGTTTGAATTTGGTCCGTAGGACGTTGTGTAGGACGTTGTGTGAACCCGTTGCATCACTCTGAAGGACCTTAACGCTCAAAACGGTGTTTTTGGTAGCTATCTGCTCGGCTCGGAGAATTTCGGAAATTCAGGCCCTATCTTGTCACGAACCTTTTCTTAGGTTTTCTGATTTTGGCGTTTCTCTTGGAACCATGCCATCCTTTCTGCCTGAGGTTGTATTGGCTTTTCACGTGAACCAGTCCGTTGAGTTGCCTGCGTTCCCGGATTTGGATCAGAATTCTCCACATGCACGTGAATTGAAGCGTTTGGATGTCAGGTGGGCACTTGGAGATGCGTTACTTGGAGATCACTAATTTTCGCCTGTCGGATCACCTCTGTCAGTCAGCGCCTCCTGCACTGCTTGCAGGCCGGGTTTATTTTTAAGCCACTTTTGTTGGCATTCCATCTCCTGCGCTGTGTGGGAAGGTTTGCCAGGGCTGCGGCTCAAGATGCTCACCGCCGTTCGGCCGTGCTTTGTGGATAATGTGCCTCCGGAAGGATGGGCGCCCCAGGAGGATGGCAGAAAGCTGAATTCGGTGGGTCAGGCTTTGCAGGCCCTGGGGAGAGCTGAGGAACCGGCAACCATTTTGTGCACATGTGCTGGGAGCCAGGCTGCTGTTTCAGGGCCTCAGGACTCCTCTCCCATGCTTTTTTCCTGCAGAACAAGACCCTGCCAGTGGCAGGGTGGGGGAGCAGACCCGGGATGAGGCAGAGCCGGACCCCCCTTCGGATCTGGAAGCTTTCTCCAGATTTCGTCCTTTCCATGCATATGGCCTGTTTGGCCAGGAAGGGAGCTGGGACCAAGGCCTTTGCCTAGGAAGCGCTGGGCTTCAAAGGAGTCTGGAGGTTGCCTGAGGCTCTTGGGCAGTGACATGATCTTCTCTTCACATCAAGCTTTACCGATTGGATGTGTGGACCTGGGCGGCTTCCTTTGAGAAAGGGTGTTACGTTCTGGTCTTTTGGGTGCCCACCCACTGTAGAAGGAGCTTGGGTACATCTCACTTGTCTGGACTGGGGTATGATCAGGAAAGGAAAATTGGTTCTTACCTGCTAACTTCCATTCCTGGAATATCGCAGTTCATCCCATCCCCTTCCCTTTGAAAGACCCGGATGTTATCTAATTGTAAATAGTGCAGCTATGTGGTTCACCTTATTTGGTTGAAGGTTTTCAAGTTTCTTGTTGGATGTAATGATTCAAGATCGGGAGTCCAACCTGGTTCCTTCTCATTTTAGAAGGGGGAGTTTAATTTTTGTAACTGGTTATTCATCTTGGATTGGGCTCAGTACTGAGGACTGAGGGGCACTCAATTATGTAGTGGTGTCTTTGGTTTTTCATCTACTGGTAGGGATGCAAAACCCATTTGTCTGGCCTGATCTGTGGTATTCCAGGAATGAAAATTAGCAGATGAAAACCTATTTTCCTTTCTTGGCTTGGCAGCTGTGCAGTCCCATGGAGGGGGGGGATGGAAGACGCCGAGGGTTCAGAGGGTCTGGCAGCGGATTCCTCAGGAGCAGAGACTGCTCCGGAGGTGTCTGATCCAGAGAAGGTGCCAGTGGCTGAGGGGAGATGACTCTAAGGTGGTCCACAATTCATTGAAAGCATAAATTGTGACCCTTAATTCCCCATGTGCTTAAAGTGCTGGGCATCAAATTGTCAAAGGAAGGATTAGACCTTGTCATGGACTGGTTGACAGGTCCAGCGAAGGCCTTTCCACAAGTCGGTGAAGAAATTGTCAGAGTATGGTACACTCCAGAGACCGGTCTGAAGGACAGAAAAGCGATGGCAAAATTGCATCTGTTACCAGAGGGAACGGTCGAGCTTTTAATGCTTCAAAGGCGGTGACTGAGAAGACAACCATTCCAGTAGCAGAGTCCACAGCATTGAAAAGTGCAGGTCTGAAAATTGGAACTTCACCTCTAATATTTGAGGTCTCTGGGCATCCGGGCAGCTATGTGCAACAGTTTTATGCAGAGAGCATGTTTCCTTTGCCTGCAAGCAGACTAACGCAATCTACCGTGCGTCCTCCACTAAGCAGGCTGAGTGCTTGGAAGCTGCAGTGGCCTATGTGGCAGACGCATTGTATGACTTGATTAGAAAGTCTTCCAGAATCATAATGTCAATTTTGCCAGCCAGCTGTTTGGTTAAGAAACAGGTCTGCAGATGTTTGGACTATCTACATTTAGGAGCCCTGCCGTTTAAGGGCAAGTTCTTGTTCGGGGAGGATCTGGAGCAGCTGGTAAAACATCTGGGCGAGTCAAAAGTGCACAAGTTACCAAAAGACAAACCGACGTGGGGAAAGATCTTTTCCAGTTCTGTTGCGTTTTAAGGACAATAGAATTCGACAGAACAAAGGCCCTTCATCTTGGAGACAAGGGTCAGGCAGGATCCAGTCCTTTCAGGGTGAGCAAAAGGCTACCTGGAAACTCAGGCCAGGGCTCCAAGGGAGAGAATTCTTCATAATGAAATGAGACCAATCCACTCTTCTGTTACAGCTGTTCAAGGGTGGTTAGCCCTCTTTTAAGAAGTAGACACAATGGACCAATGGGTTCTAGAAGTGGTAGGAGATGGCCATGCGTTAGAATTTGTTCGACCGGTGCTAGAGCCCTACATCGTCTCCCCTTGTGCGCTCTCGGCCAAGCAGGTAGCAGTTTGCCAAACGGTGGACTTTGTAGAACCTGGGGCTTATAGGAACAGAGGAACAGAGAAAGGGAAGATAGTCCAAATATTTTGTGGTGCCAAAAAAGGAGGAAACTTTCAGACTTCAAATAGCTGGAAAGCAGCCCTCAAGGTACCAATGTTTCAAATGGAAACTGCATTCCATCATAGCAGTGGTTTGCAAAGGAGAGTTCCTAGCATCCTTAGATGTCACAGAAGCATATCTGCATACTCCAATCAGGCCAGAGCACCAGAAGTTTCTGAAGTTAATGGTTTTGGGAGATCATTTTCAGTTTCATGCCCTTCCTTTCAAACTAGCGATGGCTCCACGCAGGTTCACCCAAGTGTAATGGTTGTGGTGGCAGCAGCACTCAGCAGAGAAAGGGTGCTGGTGTACCCGTATCTAGACACAACTGGCTCATCCAAGCAAAGTCAGCGGATCTGACAGCAGGCGCTACAGAAAGTCATGGAGAGGTTGAGGTCTCTGGGATGGATGTTGAACCTAGCAAAGTCACTTGATGCCGTCCCAGACCCTGGCATACCGAAAGCTCGTTTTCACACCCGCATTGCAAGATGTTTCATAAGGTGGTGAAACTGCAGAGTTGGGGTTTGCCGCCTCTTGTGGCAGAGTTTGTGATTATTTGCTGGGGTCCTTGTGCTCATATGCAGCCCCTGCAGAGGGCACTCCTTTCCTGTTGGAACCTGTTATTGGAGGAGTTTCAGATTCCTCTTCCGCACAGGGGGGGGTCCAGGTCCAGTCTGTCGTGGCTTGATTGGGCCAATCTGGAACGAGAGAAAGACTTAGAAGTCCTGTGCTGGATAATAGTGACCTCGGATGTTAACGTATCTGGTTGGGATGTATTGTCAGGGGCAGTTGGTGCTGGGCCTGTGGTTGACTGAGGAGGTATTGTGGTCCAGCAATTGGTTAGCGACGAGATTAGTGTTACATTCCTTTCTGCCATGGTTATAAGGCAGGGTGGGGCAAGTTCTGTTGGACTCTGCAATGACCGTGGCTTGTATCAACTGGCAGGGATGGGACCAGGAGTCAAATGGTTGCTGAAGAGGCTCAGGTGTTGGTTCACTGGGAAGAGCAGCACCAGGGTGATGCTAGTTGGCATCTTATATAGGTGGCGTGGACAAAGTGCAGGAAGACTCCCTCAGGTGAAAGCTGGAGACTTGAAAACTGTTAGAGGAGGCAATGCTTCTCAATCAGACCAAGTGGGGATCTCCCCATATGGATTTGATGGTGTTAAGACAATGCCGAGGTGCCCCAATTTTGTAGATGCAGGGGCAAGAACACTAGCAGAGATGGTATTGCCACGCTAGAATCAGTGCATCCATGGGGGGGGATCCTTCTGGGTTTCCTCTGTTACCACTGGAGGGCAAGTTGTTACTAAAAATAGAGAGGCACTCGGGCATGGTGATTCTAGTGGTGCTGTAGTCGCCTTGTCCGTGACTAATGGACTTTATAAATTTGGCAGTGGACAGTCTGTTATGGTCACCTTCCAGGACTGTTTTTTGTCAGGGTCCAGTATTTTCAGATGAGGCAGATAGTTTCTCCTGGCTTGGCTTGAGATGGAAGGGTTATCCTGAGGGACATACTGCTACGTTATTGCAGGCCGGAAGACCGTCCACATCCTTGGCCTATGTCAGGGTGTGTGGCCTACCTGGGCTTCGGTATCCCACATCTGGTTAAAGAGTCTTGAATGCACTGGGTGCAAGTGCTGGCTTCAGGCAGTCTGAGGGGGAAAAGGTGCAGGGAGTCTTTGCATCTGGATGGGGTTCACTTTTTTTTTGGAGGAGAGAAGCATTTGTGACCTGTGTGGAAGCTGTGTTCTTCCTGTATTCTGAATTTGGTTCTGAGGGGGATGGGTGGTATTGTTTGGACCACTGAGGAAGGTGTCTGTAAAGGATTTAACCCTGAAGGTTAATTTTTTTTTTTTGGTGACTATTTCTTCAGGCGGAAGACTTTCAGAACTTTATCTCTGTTTCAAAAGATTGTGGATTCCTTTTTAAGATGTCTTTTACCCAATTATCATGCTCTGCCACAACTCCCTCTCTATTTTTTTTTTTTAGTTCTTGTTCTAACTCAATAACTAAATCTTATCCTAATCTCTCTAAAAACCCCTCCCCTACAAGGGCCACCTTTATCGCAACAAAGAAGCCCAAATGCTTTGTTTCTCATGAGCCATGACTGCAAACAAATTTTAGCTCAAGAGCTGTAGTAAATTTTCTGCCCTTAGCCTTTGTTTGCATGTAATTTAAATGTGATGGGTGCTATCGGATCTGCATTAGTTAGGGCAGGCATTTCACACGTGCTTCTCTCCTTCCTCCAGCAGATGCTATTGTGTATTGAAACCTCTGCACCCTATCAGGCAGATGCAGTATCAGGCACTCGGGCCTGTGCACTGGTTAAGGCTAGTGGATGTGTGTTTTGGACACACTAATGCAATAATGGAATTAATGCATGACCAATTGAGTGCTAGCTAATAGTGTTCATCACCTGTAAATTCATGTAGCTGAGTCTATTACCCATTCCTATTCATATCCCCGATCAGTCCAGACAAGTGTGTTTTGAATCCCGACCAGTGGATGAAGGCAGACAACTAAAAAGCTTTCAAGGCACTGTTACTTAATTGAAAGTACAAATGTGGCACAAGAAGTTAATCACTATTCAATACATTATTATTTTATTTGATCAGAGACAACAGAAGGAATACTTAAGGCACAAATACTCTTAATTATTCATAGTAGCCCAGACCCTTAACTGAAAGTGCCAACTACAGTCCGTCAGTATTTCTGTCTCCAGCAGATAGCAGAAATGCAAACCTGCAATCTAGCCAAAAAAAAAAATGCTGCTAGGTGGCGAGAACAGGGTACAATTAATGAAGCAGTGGCGGGAGTCTAAGGGAAACAAGCTGCCAGAAGGTAAGCGGCAGGAAGACCTTTCTGGGATGTGAGGGGTTTGTCCCAACAAGAGTTCTGTGACATTGCAGCGATAGTTCCAGTCAAGTAAATCCTTGCAATAAAGCCAAATTAGTCCACTCTTGAGGAAGCAGTTGGGGGATGCCTGCTGGGATTGTATGGAGAATGGACCCAGGATCACCTCAGACCATGGGGTGACAAGAGCTGGCTGTGCTTTAGAGTTTTCTTGTCCCCGTCACAGAGTCTCACTGCACATCCTGCAGCAAGCGAGAGAGGTGGTCCTGGATACATTGCTTTGGAGGTTAGGTGCAATCGTTCTGGGAAAAGAGCAGGGTTGAGAGAAGTACTCGATTTACTTCATGGCTCCCAAGGAGGAAGGACCTTTTGGCCTATTCTCGACCTGCAGAGAGAATGTGGCGCTGCGGGCTCCACACTTTTGGCTGGAGACTTTGTGAACGGTGATAGTGGCGGTGAGTCGGGGAGAGTCTCTCGCCTCGTTGGATTTAACGGAGGCCTGCCTACATGTCCCCATGTACGCGGAGCATCAGAGATTTCGCTTCATGGTGCTGGGGCATGATTTCCAGTTTTGGGGCCCTGCCTTTCAGGTTAGTGATGGTGCCATGGATTTTCAGGAAGGTAATGGTAGTGTGGCAGCTGCACTGGTAAGGGTGAGCCAGAACCCCTTTCCTTTATCTAGAAAACTGGCTTATCTAGGTGAAGTCGGATATTGCTGGTCAGGTCACTAGGCTGGGTTGTGAACTTAGCAAAGAGTCATCTCGCTCTGAGCCAGTATGTGGGGGGTGAGATTCGACACTCAACTAGGCAAGGTGTTCCTTACCTCAGAGAGGATTCTGAAGTTGCAGTCACAGGTGGCCCGACTCTTATGTATGCCACTACCACTATTGAGCTTCGGTTTTTCCTAACCTGCCCTTACAGCCCCCTCCTCGGCCCTGCCGTGGCCGAGGAGGCGCCAGGGACGTATGATTTCCCGTGTCTCCTTTCTAAGGCGGCAGGCTCATTTCGCTAATCTAATGCATGGCATGAGGTGGAGGGGTGCTTTAGGGGGGAAAAACGGGCAATGGATGGGAGCGCCAGGTTAAGGCACACCCCCCTACTGCCTTGGTCTCAGTGCTGATGAGAGAAGAACCCTCTTATCTGGTCTGGCCAGAGCCCTAGCAGCTACTCCTCCATTTTTCCCTGCAGGTCCTCCGGGGCGGCTCGGCTGCAAGCATCTTTGGTCTCAAGTGGGCCACATTTGCATTTGGGTAATTGCCAGGTTCTTATGGCCTGGTTTGGCCTCTGTTGGACACAGGATGCTGGGCTTGATGGACCCATGGTCTGACCCAGCATGGCAATTTCTTATGTTCTTAATTCACATTTAGTACTCAAGGTTTACTTAGGGAATGGCCACTGCTATTAATTGCATCAGTGGCATGGGATCTTCTTAGTGTTTGGGTAATTGCCAGGTTCTTATGGCCTGGTTTGGCCTCTGTTGGACACAGGATGCTGGGCTTGATGGACCCATGGTCTGACCCAGCATGGCATGTTCTTATGTTCTTAATTCACATTTAGTACTCAAGGTTTACTTAGGGAATGGCCACTGCTATTAATTGCATCAGTGGCATGGGATCTTCTTAGTGTTTGGGTAATTGCCGGGTTCTTAAGGCCTGGTTTGGCCTCTGTTGGACACAGGATGCTGGGCTTGATGGACCCTGGCTCGGACCCAGCGTGGCATTTATGTTCTTAAGACAGCTGGGCCCCCTCCCCTCCTCCTGCAGGTTTTGGGTGCCTCTGCCTGAAGGCGGTGACCACGCTACAATGACGCAGGTGGCCCGTGGGGCTTGCACTAGGCCGCTAAGCCTCCCAGGGCTCGCTAGCCGCAATGGGCGGCCAGCACGCCGCACGCGCCTCGGTGGGCGGAGCCTCCACCTCCCCTGTCACGTGAGGAGGGGGGAGAACGCAGAGCCCTCTCGAGGACAATTCCGCCGCCTGCTCGTCTCCAGCCCGGTCACGTGCCCACCCCCCGCGCTTCCTGCCAGGGCGGAAGTGACGTCGGCAGCGGGGCGGCCTGCTAAGATGGCGGCGGCGTGAGTTGCACGTTAGCCTCGGTGCAACCTCTCTCTCTCTCTATCTCTCTTTCCGGGAAAAGGGGACAAGCTTCTCCGGCTCGGTGGTTTCCGCTTCCGGCACCATGCTGATCACCCTGAAGACGCTGCAGCAGCAAACCTTCCGCGTGGAGATGGAGGCCTGGGAGACGGTGAGTCCTCCACCCCCCCCCCCCCGCTGACCGAGCATGCGGGGGAGGGCGTTTACCCCGGGGCTCCCCTGCGTTACCCTTAGCTGTGGGCCCGCCACCGATCAAGCTGCTGGCGCCTCGCACGGAGGATGCTTCCCAGCCGGGGGAGGGGGCCACCTCCGCTGCCTGCCCCTGTGGGCTTCAGGGAGGGGGCTCACACCGGGTCCACTTAGGTGGGTGAGGACGGGGCTCACACCGGGACCACTTAGGTGGGTGAGGACGGGGAACCGATCAAGCCTGGGGTCCGGTACGGAGCTTTGCACGGGAAGGTCTGCACTGATACCAGCAGGCGGGGTGGGAGGGGGGCAACTAGGCAGACCTGGGGGGGGGGGAGGGGCTTTGTCTGGCGCGTGTGAAGTCCAGACAGGGATGGTGGCCAGCAGAGGGGGCTGTGGGTCTAGGCCGCTGGGTACAAGACCACCCCCCCCCCTCCTCTGGCTGCACCTGTGCTTCCGCTCTTGTCTGACAAAAAGAGAGGGAAAAGAATCTGTTGGTCTTGAGATCAGTTGTCTGAGACTTTCTGCTGTTCATGTGCAAAGTGATGCTGTCACGGGGTCTTTATAAATAAATCTGTATTCCTCTTAGAGAGGCTTAGAGCTGACTTACAAAGTGTTGAGAGCCCAGGGCGCAAGTCCACTCCATGCTGTCAAAAAGGCCAGCTGGCGTGTTGCCATTGGTTCATCATAGCAGCTGAACACGGGTTAGATGGGGTATGAGGCTGTATTGTGTCTGCAGGATACTTTCTGTATCTTACCATGGTACTGAAACCGGATTAAAGGTGACATGTGCTAGGACAAATCCACCAGCTGTGATTATTGTAGGGGCATGCAAACAGCCCTGAGGCTACAAGGCCCCCAGGTTGCCAGCCCGGGTTATGAGGTTCTCCGACCTAGGCCTTGGGCACTGAGAGTGAGCGGGAGGCCCTGTGGCTCCTCGCCACTCCCATCCCGCCGCTGACCTCTGCCGTCTCTCCAGGTGCGCGTCCTGAAAGAGAAGATCGAGGCAGAAAAGGGCAGGGATGTGTTCCCGGTCTCCGGCCAGAAGCTGATATACGCTGGGAAGATCCTGAGCGATGATGTTCCCATCGCGGATTACAAGATCGACGAGAAGAACTTCGTGGTGGTCATGGTGACGAAGGTGTGAAACGTCGGGCTGGGAAGTGGGCGTGCAGGGGGCAGGAATTCGCAAGGCCAGTGTGTCTGTGTGTGTGTGTGTATATATATATATATATAGAGTGAGGTTTCCCAGCATAGCTGAGAGCTATGAAGGGCAGTGAAGGGGCAGTGAAGGGGCTCTGGTGGCATTCCCAGTGAGATTACATCTCTCATAACCCTGGGAAAGATAAGCCAGCTCTGGCATATGTTTGTGATGCGATGCTGCAGAGATGTGTGCCAGAGTAAAGCTGGCTAATCCTGCTGCTGTCCTCTTGCTCTCCCACGTCCTGGGGGTTAGGAGGGCGAGCCTGCCGCCCCTGCACCATACGGCACGTTAGTAGGTATCAACCAGCTCATGGGAGTAAGGGACCGGGCACTGCTTTTTGTTTTATTCACATGAATCTCCTTCCTCTCCCCACACACCCCCCCCCCCCCCCCCTCTCAGGTTAAACCCTCCTCACCCCCTCAAGTCGTGTGCACAGAGGCAGCGCCCGCTCCCACCACTCAGGAGCCCGCCCAGACTGCCGGCGCCAGCACGCTGTTACCCCCGCCGGCGGCGGCCACCGCCGCGCCCTCGCTGCCGCTCGCCCCCGGCGAAGAGATGGCCAAGAGCCCCGCGGAAGAGGCTCCGCCCCCGGCACCTGAATCCACCACCTGGTAAGTGACGGGGCCTGCTCGCTGCACCTCCAGCCCGGAGCGAGGGGGGGCCCGGTCCACGGTGCTGGGACGCTTTTCTGGTCCTTTGGACCTGGAGATGATGACGGTAAATGCCCTGAAGCTGGCAAGCTCTGTGTACTAGAACCATTTTTAACCAGGCGCGCACCCGAAGACATTGCATATCCATGGTGGATCTCCTGAAAGCCCTAGCCCTGGCCCCAGGATCTTGACGTTTCCGCTGTGACAGGCTGAGGGGGGGGGGAAGTTGGGCCGCCGTGCTGTTTCAGGTCAATAATCGGCCTCGTTACGGCCACGCTAGCTCATCGGTGTTCAGGCTTGGCCTCGATGAGAGTTAATAGACACAGCGAGCACGAATGATTGGTTTATTCCATGCAGAGAAAGTCGAAAGATGAGAAGCCGGCAGGGTGGGTGATTTTTTTTTTTTTTGGGGACGGGGGAAACGGGCGAGCCTGGGCTGAGCGAGGAGCCGCGTGCCTCCTGCCCTCTGGTGGCGCGGCGGGGATCTTGGCTCCCGACCTCTTGCGTCTCGGGAGGCCGGGGGGGGCCGTCGGGGCAGCCTCTGGCGTGGCTGAAGGTCGGATGCGTGGCCCGCGGGAGGGTTTGTCTCCGGCGACTGTGAAAGGAAGGTCGGTACACTCTCTCTTTCTCTCTTTTAATTTTTTCAGCTCTGTTCCCCCTTCAGGTAGTGCTGGCCGGGAAGAGGACGCGGCTTCCACACTAGGTAAGGCTTTGCTTGCCGCTCTGTCGGGGGTGGTGGAGATTTGCTTCCTCTGCTGGACCCAAACCAGTAAAACTTGGTAAATAAGAGAGAGAAAACTGGTTCAGAGTGGCGGAGATGGGGGGGGGGGGGGGGGGGGGAATTTAACACCTTTTACCTTGGCTAAAAATGAATTTCGCTGGAGCGGAGTAAATGCAGCTGAGACCTGTGCACCCGTTCAGGCTGTGCTGCCCTCTGCTGGCCGCTTTTGGGAATTAAAAGCGATGGCCTTAGTTTTATTCTGAGGGGGAGGACATGGCTGGCAGGGGGGATGAGGGTGGGCTCTGAGCTCTCCGCTGCCTTGTCCCTCCCTAATTTGTTGACCCTGTCTGAGTGCAGTTAAACTTCCTTTCCTCTGTTTTTCTGTCGCCGGGGCAGTGACGGGGTCAGAGTACGAGACGATGGTGACGGAGATCATGTCGATGGGGTACGAGCGGCAGAAGGTGGTGGCGGCGCTGAGGGCGAGCTTTAATAACCCGCACCGGGCGGTGGAGTACCTGCTGACGGTGAGGCGCCGCGCGCTGATCCCCGCGCGCTTCTTGCTCTCGCGAGCTCCCGAGCTGCAGCTGAGTTTCCCCAAGCAAGGTGGAGAAGGCTTCCTCGCCCAGTAAAAAAAAAATGTTGCTAGCGGTAATTGCTTATGGCTTTGATTGTAAACGTTAGCGCCCTTATCATAAGGCTTGGGGGGGGGGGGGGGGGGGGGATACAGGAGACGCTACCCTTGAGAGAGAGATGGGGGGTATCCCGCACGGCAGATATTACCTGTATAAAGCTTGCTGGGCAAACTGCACGCTCCTTTCCTGCTGCCGCTGCTCTGCCCTTCCTCGCCGCTCAGCCTTTACTGATGGTGGCCTCTGACGTTGTCGCTCCTCAGGGCATCCCTGGCAGTCCTGAACCTCAGAGCGCCCCGGCGGAGGAGAGTCTCCCGGCGGAGCCTCAGGTTTCTGAAGGCGAGTTTCCTCTTTGTTTGTTTGTTTTTTTTACCCGTGGGTGGGTGGGGGGATAATCCCGAGATGGCAGGGACGTGTTCTGCTCACTGAGCATGAGCTCTTGAGATAACGGTGCGTCGGGGACGGGAGGATATCCTCGGCTCGCTGAGAAAAGGGGCAAGAAATCTTCGCCGGTGCCAGGCTGGGGGGGAGTGACTTTTTCTGACAACTCGCCAGTCTTTTTTCCCTCCCCCCCCTTTTCTCTCGTAGGTGGGAACCCCCTGGAGTTCCTGCAGGGGCAGCCTCAGTTTCAGAACATGCGGCAGGTGATCCAGCAGAACCCGGCGCTGCTGCCGGCGCTGCTACAGCAACTGGGTCAGGAGAACCCTCAGCTACTGCAGGTATGGGGGACGAAGTCGCAATCCTGTCCAGTTCTTGGCGAGAGTGGAGCGGCGTCTCTCTGTCTCTCTCGCCTGGGAGCACCCAGGCTGCCCCCATGGCCTTGTGTTCCCGGTGTATGGGGGGGAAGGGGTGGTGGTGGTGGCGGCGGCGGCAGAAATGACCTGTAAACGTCCGTTTTTTATTTTTTACTTTTCTCTGGAAGTGGGGTGTGGTCTCTCTCTGTTTTTATCTGCCCGTTGCCCGTCTGTCTCTAACTCTCCCATCCTCCACGTGACCTCTAGCAAATCAGCCAGCATCAGGAGCAGTTCATCCAGATGTTGAACGAGCCGGTGGGGGAGCTGGGCGACGGTGCCGACGTGGAGGGGGACCTGGGGGCCATCGGGGAGGAGTCTCCGCAGATGAACTACATCCAGGTGACGCCGCAGGAGAAGGAAGCCATAGAGAGGGTGAGGCGCCCGGGGGGGCTGGTGGGAAGGCTCAGCAGTGCGGGCCCTCGTCGGCCGGCTGCAGGAACGTGTGAGAGAGTGTGTGAGAGAGTGTGTGAGAGAGTGTGTGTGTGAGTGTCTGTGTGTGAGAGTCTGTGTTTGTGGGGTTTTTTGTTTTTTTTTTTTTAAAGTAACCCCGTGCGTGGTTTCTCTTTCTCCTTTCAGCTAAAGGCGCTGGGGTTCCCGGAGGGCTTGGTCATCCAGGCCTATTTCGCCTGCGAGAAGAACGAGAATCTGGCGGCAAACTTTCTCCTAAGCCAGAACTTTGACGAGGAATAACGGGAGGAGGGGTGGGGCTGGGGGAATAAGAGTTTTATATAAAATATATAAATATAGCTCTATTCATGTTTATTTAAGAAGCGGAAACACGAGGTGTGAGGGTGGGGGTGGCGGTGGTGCCCCCCTCCCCTCCCCCTGAACTCGGCTGCACGTCACCTCGGGCCCATGCCCCCCCCCCCCCCCCCACCCTTCCTCTCTCCCTGCCTGCAGCGTGCCGGGGGGGGGGAGACACCGAGCAGCTCCTGCACTGACCCCCCTCCCTTCCTCCACTGATCCTAATAGTCTGAGTGATGGGGGGGGGGGTGTGTGTGTGAGAGATCCAGGCCCCTCCCTTAGGTGCTGAGGAAGGTGCAGCTGTAGCCTTTGTTTGGGGGGTGGGGGGCTGTAATTTTAGCTAACATAAGAGGAGGATATGGATGCAGCCAGCCCCCCCCGTTCTATCGCTGATTCTGGTCTTTGACGTGATGTCTCCCTCTCCCCCCCCCCAGTCTTGACGCCAGCTCGGGGAGGAAATGCTCCCTGTAAGGCTGAGCAGCTCCTTCCCCCCCTTCTCTGGTCAGAGCGGGTGCTGCTGGTTGGCAGAAAACTCCTCACTGCCCTGGGCCCCCCCCCCCCCTTTCCTGCTGGGGAAAAAGAAGGGAAAAGCTTTCCCGTTACTGAACCCCCCCCTCCCCGGCCGGACGGTGGCTGCAGGAATATGCTCGAGACCCTGCCTCGGCCCGGGGTCCTTCCTCCCTGGCTCCTCTCGCATGCCCCCCCCCCCCCCCCCCCCCGGCACAGACTCCTGCGGGTGGCATCCCGCTCGCTCCCCCCCCCCCCCCACTCCCGGTACCAGTATTACTGCTTGCAGTGTCGTCCCCCCCCCCCCTGTCCCCGTCCCGCCCCTCCCTGGTTCTCCTTGTTTACTCCTCCCCCGGCCGCTCTCGAGGGGGGCGGGGGGGTGCCCAGCATCCACAGAGGTCCTGCCCAGGGTGTGGCGGGAGATTTCGGAGCCGGTCCCGGGACGGTGCTGGTGCTCTGCGGGAGGAGGGGGGGGGGAGGGTCCTGGATGTTTGCACGGAGTTTTGTTTGCCGGATCTGTGCTTGGCTTCTGGGTGGGGGGGTTTGGCTGTGGTGGGGAGGGGGGAGAGCGTATTTTAGCGAGAGAGCCGCCGCCTCCTGTAGTTTAAGAGTGAATCTTGCACTGGCGCTATTGACGTTTTCCCCCCCCTGATGTAAAGCTCTGGAGCTGCAGTGCTTCGAATTTACAGGTGTGAAGTGAATAAAGATTTTGAAAACTCCCTTGGCGGCTGCGCTGCTTTCGCTCTCGAGCCTCTTTCTGCGCTGCTTTCTTGGAAGGGGGGGGGTGTGGATTTCTGCTTGGGAGGGGGGGGGGTGTCCTGCCTGTGGGATCTGCAGGGGATGCAGCCGGTGACCGGAAGAGGTTTCTCCTGCAGCCTGCGCTTCCCCGGCAGCTCGGGGAGGGGGTGGGAAGCGCCATTAATGCACCTTTTCTGCCAAGGGATCAGGGGAGGCATCGGCCGCTGGTCCTCAGGAGCCGGGGCTGACGCCGCCCCCCTCTGCTCGATGGCGCGCTGAGGAGGGCCACGGCCCCTGGCGGCTAGCTGGGGGGGGGGGGGGGGGTCGGTGGGAGAGAAGGTGTCTCGGTCCTCGCGCTACCTCCTGGGCTTGGCGCACCAGCCCTCCTGCCCCCTGCCTTCTCTGCGTGATGGGTGGGGACGGAACGTTTGCCGACGGTGGCTCCTCGCCACCATCTCCTCTAGTGCATGGAGAGTTGCCACTGGGAGTGGCCCCCAAGTGCCTGGGGGGGGGGGGGAGAGAAGGTGTCTCGGTCCTCGCGCTACCTCCTGGGCTTGGCGCACCAGCCCTCCTGCCCCCTGCCTTCTTTGCGTGATGGGTGGGGAGGGAACGTTTGCCGACGGTGGCTCCTCGCCGCCATCTCCTCCAGTGCATGGAGAGTTGCCACCGGGAGTGGCCCCCAAGTGCCTGGGGGGGGGGGGGGGGGGAGAGAAGGTGTCTCGATCCTCGCGCTACCTCCTGGGCTTGGCGCACCAGCCCTCCTGCCCCCTGCCTTCCCTTCTCTGCGTGATGGGTGGGGAGGGAACGTTTGCCGACGGCGGCTCCTCGCCACCATCTCCTCCAGTGCATGGAGAGTTGCCACCGGGAGTGGCCCCCAAGTGCCTGTGTGGAGTGGGAGAGAAGGTGCTTCAGTCCTCTCGTTACCTCCTGGGCTTGGCGCACCAGCCCTCCTGCCCCCTGCCTTCTCTGCGTGATGGGTGGGGAGGGAACGTTTGCCGACGGTGGCTCCTCGCCGCCATCTGCTCGGTGCATGGAGAGTTGCCCACCGGGAGTGGCCCCCAAGTGCCTGTGGGGGGGGGGGGGGAAGCTGCCCCTTGCTCGGCCGGGGACTGAAACCTGTTTTGCTGGATCCTGAAACAAGGGGGGGGGGGGGCGGGGGGCAGAGGTTGGGGACTGGAACTCCCCGGCCCTCTCCTGCCACGCTGTGAATATCCTCGGTGCTGCTGCATGGGTTTAACGGGCCCGGCTCGCTCCTCCGCCCCAGCGCTGGCGGTTGTGCTGTCGTTCGGGTTTATGGATCCCGGTGCCAGGGACGGAGCGGGCTGCTGTGCATCTGGCCCGGCGGCTGGCGCTGAACGCCTTCCCGACCCGTGCAGAGCCGCTGAGAACCTGCGGTGTTCAGCGAGGTAAAGAGGGGGACCTTGCCTGCGCGCACCTCCCCTGACAGAGGGGGAGGGGGGGATTACCGCGGGATCGACGTGAAACCCCCCCCCTAGGCCTCGGCGATCGGAGCGAGTGCGCTCGCCGCCGCCGCGTGTTTATAAGAGGGACGCGGACGTGCACGGGGTGGTTGGCCTGGCCCTGCGCTCCCAGGTTCTGGAAAATCCGGTTTTTTGGGGAACGGTTGCGGGGAGAAGCTGAAGGGTCTGGCCGGGTTCCCGCTGTCAATGTTTGCTCTTCCCTTCAAAGCTCTGCTCTTCCTTTCCACGACTTAACTCACCGATAGCCGTGGGTACGGGGGCACAGGTATTGAGTGCTAACTCGGCAGCAGGCGCCGAGACTCGACGTCACCTCCCGCAGGTGCGGTTTACTGCCGGGGCTCGGCACTGCACCCTTTGCGGCCGTATCAGACTGTTTTGTCACGGGTGTGTCATACTGTACCTGTCCTAGGTGCTTTAGTACTGGGGGTGACGGCTTACCTGTCAGGTGTGTTACTGCTGGGGTTGGCAGCACCTGTCGCGGGTGCTTCACCTACCTTATCAGGTGTGTGTTATACCTGTCAGGGGTCTGTTGCTGCTGGGGTTGCCAGCGCCTGTTCTGCCTGTCCCTGCAGGGGGTGACAGTACCCGTCACAGGTGTGTTGCTGCTGGGAATGGCAGTTCCCCCCTACCTGGAGGACGGTTTGCTCAGGAGCTTTGCATGCTCTGGCCCTGCAGACGCTGTAGGCGTTGGTTTCTTATCAACTCTTCCCCCCCCCCCCCCCCCCCCCGAGTGGCATCTCTGCCTGTCACCTCAGCTGGGCTTCATGGGCGCCAGGGACTGGACATGGGGCTGTTGCAGGTGTGTCACGTTACACCTGTCACTGCCGGGCTGGGCAGCGCCTGCCACGGGTGTGAGTCTCACTGTAGCCGTGGCACGTATGTGAGTGCTGGAGGGGTTGGTAGTCGACCTGTCGTAGGTGT
The DNA here is from genome assembly GCF_901001135.1 of Rhinatrema bivittatum. Lineage (NCBI taxonomy): Eukaryota > Metazoa > Chordata > Amphibia > Gymnophiona > Rhinatrematidae > Rhinatrema > Rhinatrema bivittatum. The sequence goes on from NC_042633.1 coordinate 41,712,576, forward strand.
GCCACACTACCTGTTACAGAAGGGGGTGAGCAAGTCCCATCCTGGAGGGTCACAAACCAGTCTGGTTAGGATGTCCAAGAGCAGAGAGGCACTGCCTCGATTCTGTGCAAATGCAATTCATGCCTATGCATGAGGGCTGGCCCTGCAGGAGGGCCCGGATCTCTGCTGTGGGATGGGGGGGCAGTGGTGGTGTTGGCAGGGATGTGCCCCTCCCACCTGCCGGCTCCGCCCTCCCCACTGCCAGTCCTGCAGCGGAGGCCATAGGGAGCCGGAGCCCCGTCCCGGCTCACTCAACATGGCCCTGGAGCCTGCACCTGCGGCCAGGTGAGGCGGCCCCGCCCTCCGATCTCAGCCGGGACTGGGGGGGGGGGGGGGGGGGGTTTGGTGTGTGTGGGGCTGACCCGGAGAAGGCACTGTCACAACAGCGCAATAGACCTGCTCTCCCTTTCCTCTTCTGCTCTTGGTCCTGGCTTAGGCTAACTTTTCACTTTCCTACTCGGAAGAAAAGCCGCGTAGCTATTATAATATTATGGTAACAAGACCTGGTTATACAAGTCTCCTTCCCTAAGTCTATGCTTCAACTGTCTGTGCTGTATTCATGCTTTATATTTATCAGCGTGACCCTGCATGGGGAAGATCTGCTCTTCAGCTGTCTGTGCTGTATTCATGCTTTACGTGTATCAGTGTGACACCTGCATGGGGCTTTGATGAAGATCTGCTCTTCAGCTGTCTGTGCTGTATTCATGCTTTACGTGTATCAGTGTGACACCTGCATGGGGCTCTGATGAAGATCTGCTCTTCAGCCGTCTGTGCTGTATTCATGCTTTATGTGTATCAGTGTGACCCCTGCATGGGGCTCTGATGAAGATCTGCTGTCTGTGCTGTATTCATATGTTACGTGTATCAGTGTGACGCCTGCATGGGGCTCTGATGAGAATCCGCTCTTCAGCTGTCTGTGCTGTATTCATACGTTACGTGTATCAGTGTGACATCTGCATGGGGCTCTGATGAAGATCCGCTCTTCAGCTGTCGGTGCTGTATTCATGCTTTACGTGTATCAGTGTGACATCTGCATGGGGCTCTGATGAAGATCTGCTCTTCAGCCGTCTGTGCTGTATTCATGCTTTATGTGTATCAGTGTGACCCCTGCATGGGGCTCTGATGAAGATCTGCTGTCGGTGCTGTATTCATATGTTACGTGTATCAGTGTGACGCCTGCATGGGGCTCTGATGAGAATCCGCTCTTCAGCTGTCGGTGCTGTATTCATACGTTACGTGTATCAGTGTGACGCCTGCATAGGGCTCTGATGAGGATCCGCTCTTCAGCTGTCAGTGCTGTATTCATACGTTATGTGTATCAGTGTGACGCCTGCATGGGGCTCTGATGAAGATCTGCTCTTCAGCTGTCTGTGCTGTATTCATGCTTTACGTGTATCAGTGTGACGCCTGCATAGGGCTCTGATGAGAATCCGCTCTTCAGCTGTCGGTGCTGTATTCATACGTTACGTGTATCAGTGTGACGCCTGCATAGGGCTCTGATGAGAATCCGCTCTTCGGCTGTCTGTGCTGTATTCATACGTTACGTGTATCAGTGCGACGCTTGCGGGGAGCGGATTTACTGATGACCCTCGACGCAAGCGCACCCTCCAGTTTACTCAGCTTCAGAAGAGCTGGTCTGACGAGCAGGCGCTGCTTTCAAAAGAGACTTCCCTGGGGTGAGAAATAAAGAGTCAGAGGCAGTGGAGAGAGGGAGTGCGCTGGTCTAGTTTTGTCTGCCCCCCTTGCAGCGGTAGGAAGGGCATTTGTAATGCCCCTGGTGCTGCTGGTGAGCTGCGCCGCTCCCTCGCTGGCCAGGCAGTCGCCTCCCCCCAGGTGAGAAAACAAAGGGGTGGGCAAAGTCCAGGCCTCCCGCGCCCTTGTTTGTGAAGTGGAGAGCAGGAAGGGCAAGGTGGCTCCCCCCCCCCCCCCCCCCCCCGTGGAAGGAGGGACCGGCGCTGTTTGGAAAGGGCAGGATGGGGGTGGATGTCACGAGCAGGGCAGCAGCGGGAAAGTTGTGGCTGTGAGGTCTGAACCTTCCGAATCACAATCACTGTGACCCGCTTGCCGTACCTGGGAGCAGCTTCTCCTCACTACTCCATTCTTGCTAAGAACATAAGAACCTGCCATACTGGGTCCGACCGAGGGTCCATCAAGCCCAGCATCCTGTTTCCAACAGTGGCCAATCCAGGCCACAAGAACCTGCAAGTACCCAAACACTAAGAAGAACCTGTGCTGCTAATGCCAGTGATAGCAGTGGCTATTCCCTGTTGATTAATAGCAGTTTATGGACTTCTCCTCCAGGAACTTATCTGAATCTTTTATAAACCGAGCTGCACTAATTGCACTAACCACATCCTCTGGCAACAAATTCCAGAGTTTAATTGTGTGTTGAGTGAAAAAGAACTTTCTCCGATTAGTTTTAAATGTGCCACATGCTAACTTCATGGAGTGACCCCTAGTCCTTCTATTATCCGAAAGAGTAAAAAACCGAGTCACATCTACCCGTTCTAGACCTCTCATGATTTTAAACACCTCTATCATATCCCCCCTCGGCCGTCTCTTCTCCAAGCTGAAAAGTCCTAACCTTTTCAGCCTTTCCTCATAGGGGAGCCATTCCATCCCCTTTATCATTTTGGTCCCCCTTCTCTGTACCTTCTCCATCGCAATTATATCTTTTTTGAGATGCGGCGACCAGAATTGTACACAGTATTCAAGGTGCGGTCTCACCATGGAGCGATACAGAGGCATTATGACATTTTCCGTTTTATTCACCATTCCCTTCCTAATAATTCCTAACACCTGAATACTGAGCTGACAATTTCAATGTATTATCCACTATGATGCCTAGAGCTTTCTCCTGGGTGGAGCTCCTAATAGTAGAGGAGGCCTGGAAGGCTCATCTGCATACTGCTCCCAGTATCCCCCCGGAGAGGAGTCCAGAGGTCACCGCAAGCGATCCAGGGATTGACTTCCACAGCCCCAGCTTCCAGAAGTCCCGTACTCTTTGCAGTAGAAGAGGCTTAGAAGGCTCATCTGCATACTGCTCCCTGCATCCCCTGGGAGAGGAGTCCAGAGGTCACCGCATCCAGGGATTGACTTCCACAGCCCCAGCTTCCAGAAGCCCCATACTCTTTGCAGTACAGGAGGCTTGGAAGGCTCATCTGCATACTGCTCCCTGCATCCCCTGGGAGAGGAATCCAGGGATTGACTTCCTCAGCTTCTGAGGCCCTGCACCCTTTGCAGTAGTTTATGGAATTCTCCAGGACCTTATCTGAACCTTTTATAAACCAAGTTGCAATTGTGCATTGAGTGAAAAAGAATTTTCTCTGATTAGTTTTAAATGTGCTATGTGCTAACTTCATGGTGTGCCCCCTAGTCCTTCTATATATTAAAAAGTAAATAACTGATTCATATTCACACTTTTGCTTAATTTTGTGATTTTTTTGGGGGTTTTTTCAAACAATATTTTCTTTAAAATGGTACCTTCCTTTGGGTGTTGCTTCTTCACTCGGTGCAACCGCGCTCGATGCTTTTACTCATTGCTTCTTCACTCGGTGCAACCGCGCTCGATGCTTTTACTCATTGCTTCTTCACTCGGTGCAACCGCGCTCGATGCTTTTACTTGGAAGATCATTCGGGGATGATTTTCTCTTGAAGGGCGATTAGCCCTGCTTCAGCCCTTCAAGAGAAAAGTGAAGAAGCAACACACAAAGGAAGGTACCATTTTAAAGAAAATATTGTTTGAAAAAACCCCCCAAAAAATCACAAAATTAAGTAAAAGTGTTTAGTAATAAAGGACATGGACCCATGATTAAGTATGACCCGAAGAGGCAATACATGATTACAAATAAGTCAGTATGCCCTCGTGTGTTATGATGGTCCTTTAGCAAGAAGCAAAAAAGTTCACAATTGCATTGCACATTTTGAAAAAAAAGTCAATTGCATAACGTGTTTTTGTAAGATTTTGTACTCGTTGTGACAACAATTAACTGTTCACTTCAATTACCCCAATATTGACTGGGTAAATGTAACATCAGGACTTGGTAGAGACATAAAGTTCCTGGATGTAATAAATGACTGCTTCATGGAGCAATTGGTTCAGGAACCAACAAGAGAGGGAGCTATTTTAGATTTAATTCTTAGTGGAATGCAGGATTTGGTGAGAGAAGTAACGGTGGTGGGGCCACTTGGCAACAGTGATCATAACGTGATCAAATTTAAACTAATAACTGGAAGGGGGACAGTAAGTAAATCTGCAGCTCTAACACTAAAGGTGAGGTGAAAGAGGCTATTTTAGCCAAAAAAAACCCCATCCTTCAAAAATTGGAAGAAGGATCCATCTGAAGAAAATAGGATAAAACATAAGCATTGTCAAGTTAAGTGTAAAACATTGATAAGACAGGTGAAGAGAGAATTTGAAATGAAGTTGGCCATAGAGGCAAAAACTCATAATAAAAACTTTTTTTTAATATATCCGTAGCAAGAAACCTGTAAGGGAGTCGGTTGGACCATTAGATGACCAAGGGGTTAAAGGGGCTCTTAGGGAAGATAAGGCCATTGCAGAAAGACTAAATGAATTCTTTGCTTCCGTGTTTACTAATGAGGATGTTGGGGAGATACCAGTTCCGGAGATGGTTTTCATGGGTGATGAGTCTGACGAACTGAACCAAATCACTGTGAACCAGGAAGATGTAGTAGGCCAGATTGACAAACTAAAGAGTAGCAAATCACCTGGACCGGATGGTATGAATAATTTTGTATCGTCCGCAAATTTGATAACCTTTCCAGTTCATTTATAAATATATTGAAAAGCACCGGTCCCAGTACTCCACTGTTTACCCTTTTCCACTGAGAAAATTGCCCATTTAATCCTACTCTCTGTTTCCTGTCTTTTAACCAGTTTGCAATCCACGAAAGGACATCGCCTCCTATCCCATGACTTTTTAGTTTTCTTAGAAGCGTCACATGAGGCTTCCTAGTGTCCTGTGATATTTATTGATTCCAGTGGAACTTTATCCCCGCCAGCTGTGCAGTGAGAAGGTTGTTGTGGTAATGCCTGTGTGTGTGTGTGTGTGTGAGCATATCTGCTGGCTTATTGCTCACTTGAGCTCACTTTTGTGGGTTGAAACTGTTCATTTTCAAGTCACTCGGTTACTGCAGAGTGCAAGTGGAGCAGGAAGCTCAGAATGTGTTTTGCCCTGGGTGGATGTCTCTAACCGCGCTGATTGCTGTCCAGCCACTAGGACAGAACACATCCCGAGCTTTGAAGTGCCCTTCCTATGTGCAATGCCTAAGGGAAGAGAGTTTTAACTGGAAGCCGCACGTGCTGATGTCTTCCTGCACGGCGGTGCGTTACAGGGGTTGGAACAGCTGGCTCCCCCCCTCCAGCAGGGATGGTGGCTGCTGTCACAGAGCCCGTCCTGTCCCAGAATGTCACCCTGGAAGGGTCAGTCTTTCATTCTCCTGTGTATCCTCTTTCACAGTTGTCCTCAGCTGGATCTCAAAACCTCTCTGGATGAGTGCATGGAAGCCCTGAATCTCTTCCTCTCTAACCGCTTCAGTGATAGCTTGGAATGTCTTCGACCGAGGTGTGTACTCACAACTAGTGTGTGCTGACAGACACAGTGTATGAGGTATTATTATATTTATACGGTGCTGACAGTGTGCAGGGAACTTTACGAGGCGGTGTTGTGTTTATACAGCACTGACAATGGATGTGGGGCTGTACAATGTATTATTACATTTATACAGTGCTGACAGTGTGCAGGGCTGCACGAGGTATTATTTATACAGTGATGACAGTGTGCATGGGGCTGTACAAACTTATATTTATACAGTGCTGACTGTGTGCGGGGCTGTACGAGGTGTTATTTATACAGTACTGACAGTGTGCATGGGGCTGTACAAAGTTTTATATTTATACAGTGCTGACAGTGTGTGCGAGGCTATATGAGGTGTTATTTATACAGTGCTGACAGTGTGCATGGAACTGTATGAGGTGTTGTTTTTATACGGCACTGACAATGGATGTGGGGCTGTACAATGTGTTATTATATTTATACAATGCTGACAGTGTGCACGGGGCTTGTACAAAGTGTTATATTTATACAGTGCTGACAGTGTGTGCGGGGCTGTACGAGGTGTTATTTATACAGTGCTGACAGTGCGTGCAAGGCTGTACGAGGTATTTATACAGTGCTGACAGTGTGCACAGAACTGTATGAGGCGGTGTTGTGTTTATACAGCACTGACAATGGATGTGGGGTGTACAAAGTGTTATTATATTTATACAGTGCTGACAGTGCGTGCGAGGCTGTACGAGGTATTTATACAGTGCTGACAGTCTTCTAAAAATCTAGGCATTTCCTGAGCTTAAAAGACGTGGCCCAGGACTGTCTCATTTGTTACTGAATTACACCTTAAGCTAAAGCAATTCAAATCGATAAATGTTCCCGAATTGCCTGACTTACCATTTAAGGGTCCACGGAGAGGAAACGGGAAGGCGAATCCCGGGGACCTGGAACCCCTGACTGCACATTCAGCTCCTAATCCCCGTCCCCTCCCCAGGTCTCCGCAGGGAACGAGGCTCTCATAATTTAGCCACTTCTCCTTCCCTCAGGATCAGAGAGAGCATGTACCACGCCCTGGTCCACGCCACCGTCCTGGGAATGCAGGCCATGATGACCTTCCAACACGACGACCTCGTCCGGGCCGGACAGACCATGAAGGAGGCCCAGGAAATCTGTCAGAGGTACCCAAAAAAAACCCACCCCCGTCCCCCCGTCCACAGCAACTCCTGGGATAATTTAAAATAAAAAAAAAATTAAATTGCCCTGGCTCTCGGAGCTGTGGGGGCCCGCGGGGTCCAGGGACGCACCGGATCAGCCCCGGTGCCGAGGCGGTGGCTTCTCCGTGCCGCTCCCTGCAGGGTCAGGGGGGGGGGGGGGCGTCCTGTCAGGACTGGGTTTCGCTGTAAATTATCAGTGCTGTGCTTTGGGTGAATTATCAGTGCTGTGCTTCGGGGGAATTATCAGTGCTGTGCTTTGGGTGAATTATCAGTGCTGTGCTTCGGGGGAATTATCAGTGCTGTGCTTTGGGTGAATTATCAGTGCTGTGCTTCGGGGGAATTATCAGTGCTGTGCTTCGGGGGAATTATCAGTGCTGTGCTTTGGGTGAATTATCAGTGCTGTGCTTCGGGGGAATTATCAGTGCTGTGCTTTGGGTGAATTATCAGTGCTGTGCTTTGGGTGAATTATCAGTGCTGTGCTTTGGGGGAATTATCAGTGCTGTGCTTCGGGGGAATTATTAGTGCTGTGCTTTGGGTGAATTATCAGTGCTGTGCTTTGGGTGAATTATCAGTGCTGTGCTTCGGGGGAATTATTAGTGCTGTGCTTTGGGTGAATTATCAGTGCTGTGCTTTGGGGGAATTATCAGTGCTGTGCTTCGGGGGAATTATCAGTGCTGTGCTTTGGGTGAATTATCAGTGCTGTGCTTCGGGTGAATTATCAGTGCTGTGCTTCGGGTGCCACTGTTGTTTTGATGAATTTACACTTCCTACTCCTTTTTTTTTTTTTTAACTTAAGGTTTCGGAGGAAGTCCCCACTGCTTGGCTCTTTGGTGACCAAGTCGGGCAGCGATGCATTCACAGAAGGTCAGTCCCACGCATAAACCAGGGGGGGTGAGCTGCTGTGGCCCCGGCCCCCGCGGATCCTCCTTCCTTCAGTAGGGAAGGGGGCACCCTACGTGCAGGGCGGCAGCCACTTCTCCTCCTCTCGCCTTCCTGTTTTTTAAATGATCATTTTGCTTACGAAAGATTAAAATATTTACAGTCGTGATCAGACACCTACGGGCTCCTTCCCTCTCCCGCAGACTTATGATGGCAGCGGGAGACCTGCACGTTCATCCCGTCTCATGCCGATTTGTACAACTTACCACAATACCACAGATTCTGCTTACTCACTGGCGTTACCCCTCACCCCCCCGCTGCTGATAATCCCAGGCTTTACCTCTCACTTCCCCCGCTGCTGATAATCCCAGGCTTTACTCCTCACTCCCCCGCTGCTGATAATCCCAGGTTTTACCCCTCACTCCCCCCCCTGCTGATAATCCCAGGCTTTACCCCTCACTCCCCCCCCTGCTGATAATCCCAGGCTTTACCTCTCACTTCCCCCGCTGCTGATAATCCCAGGCTTTACTCCTCACTCCCCCGCTGCTGATAATCCCAGGTTTTACCCCTCACTCCCCCCGCTGCTGATAATCCCAGGCTTTACCCCTCACTCCCCCCCCGCTGCTGATAATCCCAGGCTTTACCCCTCACTCCCCCCGCTGCTGATAATCCCAGGCTTTACCTCTCACTGCCCCCGCTGCTGATAATCCCAGGCTTTACTCCTCACTCCCCCCACTGCTGATAATCCCAGGCTTTTACCCCTCACTTCCCCCGCTGCTGATAATCCCAGGCTTTACTCCTCACTCCCCCGCTGCTGATAATCCCAGGTTTTACCCCTCACTCCCCCCCCCGCTGATAATCCCAGGCTTTAACCCTCACTCCCCCCGCTGCTGATAATCCCAGGCTTTACCTCTCACTGCCCCCGCTGCTGATAATCCCAGGCTTTACTCCTCACTCCCCCCGCTGCTGATAATCCCAGCCTTTACCCCTCACTCCCCCCGCTGCTGATAATCCCAGGCTTTACCTCTCACTTCCCCCGCTGCTGATAATCCCAGGCTTTACCCCTCAGTCCCCCCGCTGCTGATAATCCCAGGCTTTACCCCTCACTCCCCTGCTGCTGATAATCCCAAGAAGGTTGTGGGACAGAGGTTGTGCCTTCTGTTTTTAACCCTTGCAGAGCAGGTCCATGCTGAGGTGTGCTACGCAGAGTGTCTCTTGCAGAGAGCGGCTCTCACCTTCCTGCAGGTAATAAAACCTCGCAAACCGTAGACTTAGACTGGGAATGCCAGTGACTTCCTGCGAGCGTTGATGCGTGCCGGGCCGACAATCTGGGCTGGGAAAGCGTCGTCGGTGGCTTGCTGGGCTGAGCCTGAAATGCTGGGCTGAGCCGAGCCTGAGATGTCTGGGAGCGTCGGTGGCTTCCTGGGTTTGAGCCTGAGATGATCTGGGCTGGGAGTGTCGGTGACTTTGCTGGGCTGAGCCTGAAATGCCCGGGAGCGTCGGAGGCTTGATGGGCTGTGACCTATGCATCGCTTCGGTCACTAAACTGCTTTTTTTCTCTGTCTTTTTCTCCCGGTATGCGGTTGATTTCGCTTAGGATGAGAACATGGTGAACTTTATTAAGGGGGGTATCAAAGTGCGGACCAGCTACCTAATATACAGGTGAGAGAGGAAGAATTTATAAAGATTTCGGAATTCCATCTTTTCCTAGGTTACTCTTAAGGCAGATCGCAGTCAAATTTATAATCGAAAATTACAATACCGGTTGAATCGCAATTTGCAATCAAACACAGGAACGAACACAAAGGGGGTACACGAACAGATACGAATGATCAGAACCCAAGAGATTTCGCTGGACCGAGAATGGTGGCAGCGGTGGGATTGTCGCTGGAGTTTCCAGGCAGCAGGACTCTGGCCTCTCGCTGCTACGGCTTGCAAAGGAGGCTGCTCCTGTTGTCGATTTGAATACAGTCGGATGGTCTGAAGGGGGTTCTGGTGCCCTCCGCACGCGAGGTTTTATTACAGGGCAGGGAAGGGCACTAGGGGGAGAGTGAGCAACGCCTCCTCCCGGCTAGCAGAAGGCCTCAGATTAATTTATAATCTCTTCCTCCTCTTTTTTATTTTTTTTGTAGAGAGCTGAACAACGTCATCCGTTCTCGGGACTTCCGCCACGGGGAGTCGCACCGGCACCTGCAGGGGGGCGTGGCGCTGGGGGTCGGGGCCTTTAACCTGGTGAGCGGCAGCTGCGTGGACTTACCGTGCTGGGATGGACCTTTTTTTTTTTTTTTTTTTTAGGCGTGACGCGGCGGTCCCCGGACGCCCGAGCCCTCGGCAGGGGAGATGGCGCCGGCCCTGTCGCTCGGGGGGGGGGGGGGGGGGTGTGTGTGTGTTTCCCCACTGTCTGCAGAGATCCCACCCCCGAGATCTGTCTTGTCTTCCTTGCTTCGTCCGTCCCTCTTGGGCAGGCGGTGGCATCTTGGATTTTTTTAATTTTATTTTTTTGTCTCCCGCAGACTCTCTCGCTCTTCCCTCCGCGGATCCTCAAGCTCCTGGAATTTGCCGGATTCTCTGGCGACAAGGCGAGTACCCGTCCGGCAGCTCCTTCCTTCTTCCAGGGTTACGGGGGGTGCGTGGGTCCGGGGGTGGCCGGGTCCGGGGTGGCCGGGTGTCCGGGGGTGGCCAGGTCCGGGGGTGGCCAGGTCCGGAGGCCTCTGACGACCCTCTCCTCGCTCCCCCCCTCCTGTCTCCGCAGGATTACGGGTTGTCCCGTTTGCAGGAAGGCGCGGCGTCTCCTAACCTGCGCTCGCTGCTCTGCACCATGCTGCTGCTCTGCTATTACACCTTCCTCACCTTCATCCTGGGTAAGAGGGCGCTGGTGGGGGGGGGGGGGGGGGGGTGTTTTACATCAGCGTCTTCGGAAAGATTTGGGGGCCGGCGGGCGCAGGCTGAGCCAGGTCTGGTTCTGTTGCATTTTCTTGGCCTCGACGAGCACGGATCAGCCGGGAAGGTGGGGGGGGGGGGGAGTGGTTCCTCGCCCCCCCCCCCCCCCCCCGTTGGGAGATCCAGTCTCCAGGAGTGGCGCGGGAGCGCGAGGCTCTGCGCTACATCCCCCTCCTCCAGCCCCATCACCCACCCACCCCCCACGTCCCTGCTCCCTTAACATTGCATCAGGCCTGCGGCTGCGTCCTGTGCCTTTCGTCCGAACCGCGTTCCCAGAGCGCTTCGGGGTGGGATGCCGCCAGCCTCGGGGGAGGGGGGCGCCTGCTTGCTTAGCCCCCACACCCCCTCCCCCTTCTCAGGGCCTGCTCTGCCCCCGCAGGTACGGGAGACGGAGGCGTCGAAGAAGCCGAAGGACTCCTGAGGCCCTACCCTCGGCTGCTTCCCCAGGGTAAGAGGGGAGAGCTGGGTGGAGGAGGAGGAGGAGGAGGAGGGAGCGAACGGGGTGGGCTGGTGGTGGTGGTGGTGGGGGGGATGTTCGTGCATCGAGCCCTCAGCCTCCCTCCTCTCGTTCCAGAGCGCCATCTTCCTGTTCTTCGCGGGGAGGATAGAAGAAATCAGAGGGAACATTAACGAGGTGAGGAGGAGTTAATCAGGTGGAGCAGGGAGAGGTCGCCCCCTCCCCTCTCTCTCTCTCTCTCTCACCGGGAGTTCTTTCTCACCCTAAGCTTCTCTCGTCTCTCCCCCCCCCCCCCCATCCCCTCCAGGCCATAAGACGCTTCGAGGAAGGCTGTGCCGTCCAGCAGGCCTGGAAGCAGCTCCACCACATGGGTTACTGGGAGCTCATGTGGTGCTTCGCCTACCAGGCCGTGTGGAAGGTGGCCTACTTCTACGCCGACCTGCTCAGCCAGGAGAGCCGCTGGTCCAAGGTCAGCGGGAGGGGAGGGGAAGGGGGTAACGGTTCTCCGCAGGCGCGGGTGGGACGGTGTCTCCGCCGCCCCCCCCCCCCACCTCCCTGCTTCACCTCCTCCGACTCCCGCTCCGCTTCTCTCCTCAGGCGATGTACGTGTACATGAAGGCCGCCTTCCTCAGCATGCTGCCGCCGGAGGAGCCCCGTCCCCTGGGGGAGCAGGAGGCGGACCTCTTCAGGTAACCCCCGCCGCGCGCCACCTGCCCTCTCGCTCAGATTCACAGCCCCGTTTCTCACCACCCCCCCCCCCCCCCTACAGGCGGGTATCTTCCCTGAAGCAGAAGATTGCGGGGAAGTCTCCTCCCACCGAGAAGTTCGCCGTTCGGAAAGCTCGGAGGTACAAGGCGAAGGAACCGGTGGGACTTCCCGTGCCGGCGCTGGTGAGGCTGCGGGTGGGGGGGGGGGGGGGGAAAGGGGGTGAGAACGGGGAGGGGGGCGGCACTCCTGTGCGCGGTGCTTGGCATTTAATAAGGCAGCCGCGTCCCATGCTCAGCCCAGCAAGCCGCCGTTAACTCCCGTCCCGCTGCACTTCAGAAACAATCGACGATAATTTCTTACAAATAAAAGAGTTCACAGTGGGCAAAGCCGGCTTTCTAAAAACAGCAGAACAGATTCGCCCTAAAATGTTACAGGGAAGTACAGGGAAACGAAAACCCTTCGTTCATGTCGAAACGAATGAACGACGGGGGGGGGGGGGGGGGGGGGGGGGGGCGGATTTCTGAACGAAATCTGCTCTTGCCGACCACGGCGCGCCAGGCTGAAATCTTGTGTGTGTGTGTCGTCCCCCGTCACCCCCCCCCCCTAACCTTCGCAGGAGATGATGTACATGTGGAACGGATTCAGCGTCCTGGGGAAACAGCCGAAGCTGACGGAAACCATCCTGGGGATTCTGGTGGAGGCAGAGCAGAAGCTTCAGGCTCCGCAGGGTACAAAAAAACAAAACGCTCGGGGGGGGTGTTCGGAAGGGCAGGGGCACAGCAGCATCTGGATAGTAACTTAGCGCCCTTTTTTTTTTTTTTATCAGCCAACGAGTACCTGCAGGACGACAGCAGCCTGGTGCAGCTACTGAAGGGGATGTGCCTGAAGCACTTGGGGCAGAGCGGCCGGGCCGAGGAGTGCTTCACTGCCGTCCAGCGCAGGTGAGGAGCCCCCCCCCCCCCCACCTCTACCCTCGGGCTCTGGGGGTGAGAGCCCACCGTCCCGTCCCCCCCACCATTAACGCCGGCTGTTTTCTCGCAGCGAGAAGAGGATCCGCTACGATCACTACCTGGTGCCCAACGCCCTGCTGGAGCTCAGCCTCCTGCAGGCGCGGCAGGGCAGGACGCGGGAGGCCCTGGGGGGCCTGAGGAGAGCCAAGTAAGTGGCACGGCGATTGTTTAATAAAAATGGAAGGAGCCACCCGCTGCGGGGGGGGGGGGGGAACTTTCCCTGCGTCTGGCGCTTCACCCCACCCCCCTGGAGGAGAAGGTAAAGGGACCGGCGTGGGGGGGGGGGGGGGGGGGGAGCGAGCCGGGAAGGTGGGTGAATGCGCAGTGGAACGTGGTAAGGGGTGAGCGCCGGGGGGGGGGAAGCCGAGCTCTGCTTCCTCTGGACGTGGCCCCCCCCTCCCTCCCCCCTGTCCATTTTACGCAGGGAAGAATTTGGCTGAGGAGGGGTGGTGGATGCAGGAGGGAGGGCTCCTGTCCTCCCGGGGAGGAGAGATGATTACCGGCCGGTTTCTGACCTCCCGGCCGTGGGCGGGGGGCGCTAGAGAAGCGCGGGGGGGGGGGGGCCTCGGAACCTCCCGGTGAGGAGTCCCTGACGCCATCTTTTTAAAGGGCCGGTGCTCCTGGGGGGAACCGAGACCCGCAAGGGACCCCTCTGGTCCACGGGCAGTTCCCTCCGGCCCGGGCCCGGTGAGGCCGAGAGGGACTTAGGGAAGGGGGGGCCCCCTACGCAATGATTCGCCCGCGCAGATTAATAGCCCTGATGAGGGCGAGACCCTCCTTCCTCACCCCTTAACGCCTTTGCTCTACTTCCGGATTAAATATAATTTTTTCCCCCTCCTGTTGTTCCAGAGATAATTACAAGAATTACTCCATGGAGTCGAGGACCCTCTTCCGTATCCACGCCGCCCTCTCCAAGATGGAGGTGGCCCAGCAGGAAGACAACGGCCTGGACGCCTCCGCCTCCTCCTAGGACGCGACCTCCCCCCGATCGACAACAGCCTTTTCAGACGGATGTGCAAAGGGGAGGGGGGGGAGAGAGAGGGTCTCGGGGACCCGGGCCTGTCTCCTTCAGCCTGTGGGGGCCCTTCCACCACCCCCCATCTGCCCCGGCTTTACCGGGATGGTGGGTGCCCTCCGGCGAAGGGGACAGTAAGAGCCCGGGGCAGTTGTTAAAAAAAAAAAAAAGACAATTGTAAATCCCTTGAACCGCAGGGAGCTGTGTAAGGGGGAGCAAAAGTCCAGGCCGCAATGTGACCTGTTATCAGCGCTGGTGAGAGAGAGCGAGAGCGAGAGAGCCCTCTCATTCACTGAGAATCCGGTGTCGGGGGCGAAAATACGGCAGAGGAACTTACTAGGGCGCCCCAGGAGGTCCCTCTCCTTGGAGGCGCGTTGCAGAGGGAAGGGAGCGAGGCAGCGGTCGGGCTGCCAGCGACCGTGCAAAGGCGGAGCGAAGGCTGTGATCCGCAAAAACAACAACAAAAAAAATATAAATGGTCACCTGACTTGATCTTCTATAAACTCCTACTTTATGTAAAAACAAAAAACCAACCCCAAAACCTTCCTTTCATGCAGACATTGATGGGGGAGGACCCCACCCTCAGTAAGCTCTTCAGTTTTATAAAAGAGCCAGTGCCGGAGCAGAGCCCACTTTTCTTTACTTAATCCTAGCTCTCTCTCTCTCTCTCTCTCTCTCTGGTTTTTTTTTTATGTTATTTTGTAATTTATTTTTTTTTTCAAAAATCTTTAGAAATCAGCAAAATCCAGTCCGGCGCATTCACAGAACAAACGAGCATCAAAGTATCCCCCCCCCCCCCATCTTGTCATCCAATGTCCCATTCATGATTGGATTCATCCCCGCGGTTTACATTAAATTACTGTTTGAGGTTTGATTGTAATCCTCAATTGGTTTGTTTTTTTTTGGAAAGAGGACCTGATGGAGAACTGCCTGGCGATTTACATGAAGTGGATGCTGGGGATTGAGGACCTGATGGAGAACTGCCTGGCGATTTACATGAAGTTCATGAATTGGATGCTGGGGAATGAGGACCTGATGGAGAACTGCCCGGCGATTTACATGAAGCTCATGTATTGGAACGCTCGGGATTGACCGCTCTTCGCTGTACAACTTCCAAAAGGCAGCGAGGTGACCTCTGCCGCTGTGACCGTCGGCCCCAAAATGCCGACAGGAAGGACGGTTGCAGAGGGAGGGAGGGTCTCGGGGACCCGGGATGTCTGATTCAGCCGGCGGGGGCCCTTCCACCGCACTCTGCAACCTCTGCCACCGTCCTTCCTGTCGGCATCTTGAGGCTGTGACGGTCGATGACCTGATGGAGAACTGCCCGGCGATTTACATGAAGTAGAACGCTGGGGAATGAGGACCTGATGGAGAACTGCCTGGCGATTTACATGAAGTGGAACGCTGGGGAATGAGGACCTGATGGAGAACTGCCTTGCGATTTACATGAAGTTCATGAAGTGGAACGCTGGGGAACGAGGACCTGATGGAGAACTGCCCGGCGATTTACATGAAGTAGAACGCTGGGGAATGAGGACCTGATGGAGAACTGCCTGGCGATTTACATGAAGTGGAACGCTGGGGAATGAGGACCTGATGGAGAACTGCCTGGCGATTTACATGAAGTTCATGAAGTGGAACGCTGGGGAACGAGGACCTGATGGAGAACTGCCTGGCGATTTACATGAAGTGGAACGCTGGGGAATGAGGACCTGATGGAGAACTGCCTGGCGATTTACATGAAGTGGAACGCTGGGTATTGAGGACCTGATGGAGAACTGCCTGGCGATTTACATGAAGTGGAACGCTCGGGACGGAGGACCTGATGGAGAACTGCCCGGCGATTTACATGAAGTTCATGAAGTGGAACGCTGGATATTGAGGACCTGATGGAGAACTGCCTGGCGATTTACATGAAGTGGAACGCTGGGTATTGAGGACCTGATGGAGAACTGCCTGGCGATTTACATGAAGTGGAACGCTCGGGACGGAGGACCTGATGGAGAACTGCCCGGCGATTTACATGAAGTTCATGAAGTAGAACGCTGGGTATTGAGGACCTGATGGAGAACTGCCTGGCGATTTACATGAAGTGGAACGCTCGGGATGGAGGACCTGATGGAGAACTGCCCGGCGATTTACATGAAGTTCATGAAGTGGAACGCTGGGGAGTGAGGACCTGATGGAGAACTGCCTGGCGATTTACATGAAGCTCATGTATTGGAACGCTCGGGATGAGGACCTGATGGAGAACTGCCATGCTAAGTGACCTTTTGTCCAGTCTGCCGCACTACCTGATTGAAGACTACCAGCTGTAGGAATAGCAAACAATGGAGGGGATGCTGTTCCTGGTTGAACACTGCCGAGATACACCAAGGGTTTTTCCGGTCAGGTGATTGTTCTCCCGGTCCCCCCCATGTTTGTTTGAAGTAAGATATAAAAGGGGCAGCGTTGCAGACGGCATTTTAAGACCGACCTTAGTGGAGTGAGGATATGGAACAGGTTTCTCCCCCATGAATAACAAAACACTATAAAAATGTGAGCACGTGGATGTGGTTCCTCCCCCCAGGCAGACAGAAGTTTGAAAGATGATCTCCCGTGGGGGTCGGATCGGACATTTGAAGACAAGATAAGTGCAGGAATACTTTGATGCTCGTTTGAAAAGGAATTTTGTTCTGTGAATGTGCCGGACTGCTTTTGGCGATTTTTATATATTTTTGGTGATTTCTAAAGATTTCTGAAAAAATACAAAGTAACATTAAAAAATATACATAGATAGGATTGAATAAAGAAAAGTGGGCTTTCCTCCTGAATTGGCTCTTTTATAAAATTGAAGAGTTTAGGGTCGTGGGTCCCACATAAATGTCTGCATGAAAAGAGTTTTTTTTTACATAAAGTAGGAGTTTGTAGAAGACCAAGTTATAGGACCAGTTGACCGATTTTGTGAGTTTATATGACCGTGTGGGGCTCTGGATTACGTTTGCTGCTGGGGCTTTTGTGAATTTATTGGATCATCTTACAGAATTAATGTGACATAACAGATGCTAATATATTTTTTTGTTCTGTAAATTCAAAAAATGACTTAATCTGTACATAATATAAAAATAAAAGTTAATTTGTTTGTTTGCACAGCAGGGGGTGGTTTATGATGGGCTGCGGCCATGTGAGAGGCAGTGCTGTGTTTCTCCGCCAGATTACACCGGGGGCCACACATCTGGGCCACAACTGGAGGGAAAGCGGATGGATGAGAGGGTTAAATAGCAAGGAAGGAAAAAAAAGACAGAGGAGTCACTTGCCCTTTAGAAATCCAGACTTCTTAACTTTATTTCATCACACAGGATCACCCCGGATGGAAGTATTCTAACCCCCCCCCCCTCTCTTGTAAGCTCATGGGGGTATGCACTTTTATTAACCCTTGCCTCAGTGCCAATGCCCGGCTCTGTCACCCGACTCTGGACTGCGCTTCAGCTGTAAAGGGGGTTAACCTGCAGCCCCGCTCCTTCTCCGCAAGCTACTCAGGCACCACCATTCCCACACCCAAGATGGTGTCTGCAGCAGGACAGAGGTAGCGTGGGGACCAGTGCAGCACCAGCAGGGGGGTCTCCGCTCCTACTCCTCCCGGCTGGAATCCCCCCCCCCCCCCGTGCACTGCTACCTCCTGAAACCCTTTCCTAGCGGGGGGATTATATACGAAATGCCCGGGGTCACGCAGGGAGGGTCCCCCCCCCCCTTCTCCCTGGAGAAGACCCACCCCCGCTCCATCAACCTGCTGGGAGAAAGGGAAAAGCCACCACAGCTGGAGGGCCTGCTCTAGGCAAGGAAAAGCAAAGCGCTTCCCCGGGCCGCCGCACATCTGTGCACTGTCCCCTGCGGCGGAGACACAGCTGGAGTCTAAAATTTTGTTCTGTAAGGAAGGGCCCTGCCGAGGTGAGGGTCAGGGTCAGGGCTTCACGCTGCGGCCTGGGCGGGCGGCGCTGCTGCCGCCATAGCCACAGCCTCCGCTTTCAGCTTCTTCTTGGCCAGCTTTTCCTTCTTCTTCTCCTCCTTCTCCATCTCCTTCACCATCTCCTGGAACTTGAGGCTGCGCTGGTCCAGGTTGTAGCCGAAACGCTCCTGGGCCTGGGCCAGCAGGCGCTTGCGCCGGGCCGCCTCCGCCCGCCGCTTCTCCCGCTTCTCCCTCTTCTCCCGCCGCCAGTCTTCCACCATCTGCGGCATCCGGGCCATGTTGGCGGCGATCAGCTTCTCCCTGAGGGCAGAACATTCAGAAAGCAAACAATAAATGTAATAAAATAAAACAGCAACGTCTTTTAAAGCCAGCAGAAGGAAGAGTGAAAAGGGTGTGGAGGGGAGGGGAATCCCCCATTCTCTGCCTCCATACACAGGATTAGGGCTGCAACATTTGCTGGGAACGATGGAGGGTAGGGGTAGGTAGGGTTGCCAGTCCTGGCTTGCCTGCCGGGAGTTGTAGTCTCGACTGCGCTAAGAAAAAGCAGGAACTACAACTCCCGGCATGCCCCGGCCTCAAACCAGGCCTGGAGGTGCCCTTTCGGGTGACCTGGCGATAAAGGAGGGGAGGGGAATCTAAGGGAAATACCGGGAGAGGGAGGAGGAGGAGGATGAGTGCAAAGCCCGGTCTGCCCCCCCCCGCGCGCGCGCTACCTGTCCAGGCGCTGGCGCCGCTCCTCCTCCTCGCGCGCGCGGATCCGGGCCTGCATGTGCGCGAGCGGCGGCTCCCAGGCCGCCTCCTCCTCGCGCAGCTCCCGCAGCCGGGCCGGGTCGGGCCAGAGCTGGGCCGGGTCGAGGCCGGAGGCCGCCCCGTGCCGCCCGTACAGCTTGGCCTGCCAGCGGGGGCGGCGCTGCCACTCGGGCGTGCGCTCGTCCCGCGGATCGGGCAGGTAGAGGCCGCCCTGCAGCCGGCGCAGGGGCCTGGCGTGGTACCGGGCTACCGACGCGGCCGCCGGCAGCCAGAGCCGCCCCGTCCGGGCCAAGGCCAGCGCCACCGCCGCCATCTTTACTGCGGGTGAGGGCGGAAGTGGCAAGCGGGGAAAATCCTCTCCTCCGGCGCCTTTTAGTGAGGGCGCCGGAGACCAATGGTGATAAAGAAGGGGGGGGCCCGCCCCGCCCCGCCCCTCCAAGCAAAAAGGGGGAGAAAAGCAAAAAAATAATGAGAAGATTCCTTTCTCCGGCGCCCCCTGGTGAGGGTACCAGAGAGTGACTATAAATACCTCCTGTGTCTGCTTACCAGGGGAGGGGCACTGGCAGGCCACATTGCCTCACGCTCCTGCTGCTACCCTACCTCGGGGGGGGGGGGGGGAGGGGGCACGGCCATCAACCACCGTCAGTCCTCTCAGCGCTGAAAGGGAGGGGGGCACCTAATCCGCCACCTGTACGGGGGGATCCCTTTTGGGACCAGGGGTAGGGGGGGGGACCCCTCACTTTGTTTCCTAGCGAGGGGTGGAGGGGCATCCAAAAATTGCACAACTTAAAATATCACTACAACAAAAGGAACTCGAATTTTAAGGATTAACTCAAAAAGTGTGGGGGGGGCAGAGCACCCCGTCCACCGGCGGGCAAACTCCTCCAGCCGCCTGGCGGGCAGCGCGCAGAAGTGCTCTGCTTTCAGCCGGGGGTGCGCGCCGCTCCTCGGAAGGGGACCTCGCAGTCGAGGGACCTCCTGCCGCGACCGCCAGATTGAGTGTCTGATGGTGGACGGGAGATGCTTGACCAAGTCGTCCTTCTGGCTCAGAGGTGGGCGCCCGTCCATAAAGCGGAGGCCCGAACGCTGGCAAGGGCTGTCCGACACATTGCTTGACTCCGCCTCTAGCACATTTCGGCGCGCTGCCCGTATGGTTTTTTTTTTCCTCCTATAACCGGGGGGGGGGGCAGGTCTTAGTGACCCTGCACTGTCTCTCTGATGCACTGCCTGCTCTAACAGGGGCTTAATACAGGCCCAAGAGCAGCTCCTTTCAAATGCAAATCACAATGATATTACAAAAGAAATTCAAAATTAACCCTATCAAATATTTAATATAAAAGTCTCCCCTGGTATTTTCAGCCCCTGCGCTCTCTGCGTTTCTGAGGAGTCTCCTCTAGTATTTCCAGCCCCTGCGCTCTCTGCATTTCTCAGGAGTCTCCTCTGGTATTTTCAGCCCCTGCGCTCTCTGCTTTTCTCAGGAGTCTCCTCTGGTATTTTCAGCCCCTGTGCTCTCTGCATTTCTCAGGAGTCTCCTCTGGTATTTCCAGCCCCTGCGCTCTCTGCATTTCTCAGGAGTCTCCTCTGGTATTTTCAGCCCCTGCGCTCTCTGCTTTTCTCAGGAGTCTCCTCTGGTATTTTCAGCCCCTGTGCTCTCTGCATTTCTCAGGAGTCTCCTCTGGTATTTCCAGCCCCTGCGCTCTCTGCATTTCTCAGGAGTCTCCTCTGGTATTTTCAGCCCCTGCGCTCTCTGCTTTTCTCAGGAGTCTCCTCTGGTATTTCCAGCCCCTGCGCTCTCTGCATTTCTCAGGAGTCTCCTCTGGTATTTCCAGCCCCTGCGCTCTCTGCATTTCTCAGGAGTCTCCTCTGGTATTTTCAGCCCCTGCGCTCTCTGCTTTTCTCAGGAGTCTCCTCTGGTATTTCCAGCCCCTGCGCTCTCTGCATTTCTCAGGAGTCTCCTCTGGTATTTTCAGCCCCTGCGCTCTCTGCTTTTCTCAGGAGTCTCCTCTGGTATTTCCAGCCCCCGCGCTCTCTGCATTTCTCAGGAGTCTCCTCTGGTATTTCCAGCCCCCGCGCTCTCTGCATTTCTCAGGAGTCTCCTCTGGTATTTCCAGCCCCTGCGCTCTCTGCATTTCTCAGGAGTCTCCTCTGGTATTTTCAGCCCCTGCGCTCTCTGCGTTTCTCAGGAGTCTCCTCTGGTATTTTCAGCCCCTGTGCTCTCTGCATTTCTCAGGAGTCTCCTCTGGTATTTTCAGCCCCTGCGCTCGCTGCATTTCTCAGGAGTCTCCTCTGGTATTTCCAGCCCCTGCGCTCTCTGCGTTTCTCAGGAGTCTCCTCTGGTATTTTCAGCCCCTGCGCTCTCTGCATTTCTCAGGAGTCTCCTCTGGTATTTCCAGCCCCTGCGCTCTCTGCGTTTCTCAGGAGTCTCCTCTGGTATTTTCAGCCCCTGCGCTCTCTGCATTTCTCAGGAGTCTCCTCTGGTATTTCCAGCCCCTGCGCTCTCTGCTTTTCTCAGGAGTCTCCTCTGGTATTTCCAGCCCCTGCGCTCTCTGCGTTTCTCAGGAGTCTCCTCTGGTATTTCCAGCCCCTGCGCTCTCTGCGTTTCTCAGGAGTCTCCTCTGGTATTTCCAGCCCCTGCGCTCTCTGCGTTTCTCAGGAGTCTCCTCTGGTATTTCCAGCCCCTGCGCTCTCTGCGTTTCTCAGGAGTCTCCTCTGGTATTTCCAGCCCCTGCGCTCTCTGCGTTTCTCAGGAGTCTCCTCTGGTATTTCCAGCCCCTGCGCTCTCTGCGTTTCTCAGGAGTCTCCTCTGGTATTTTCAGCCCCTGCGCTCTCTGCTTTTCTCAGGAGTCTCCTCTGGTATTTCCAGCCCCTGCGCTCTCTGCACTTCGCCGGAGCCTCCTCTATTTTCCTCAGCCCCTGCACCTTGTGTTTTGCCAGCCTCTTCTGGTATTTTCAGCGCATTTTGCTAGCTTCTCCTTGTAAAATCTTATTAGGAGAATGGGTTGAATAGATTGTAGCTCTATACAGCAGGGGGACAGTCTTTACTCAAAGCCTAGCCTGTCTGTGCATGGCTAGAACTAGAAGTGCTATCGTAGCGCTCTAGAAATGATAGAATCCAGGGATCACATTTCCCGTCTTCCTAGAGCAAGTGACTTCACCCTCAGGTACAACAATCGGGCCGATACAGTAAAGTCCGCGGGAGAGCGGGCAAACGCCCTCTCTCCCGGCGCACGCACAGGCCACTCTCCCAGCGCACGATTCAGTATTTTAATTAGGGTTGGTGGTAAAAAGAGGCGCTAGGGACACTAGCGCGTCCCTAGCGCCTCTTTTTGGACAGGAGCGGCGTCTGTCAGCGGGTTTGACAGCCGACGCTCAATTTTGCCGGCGTCTGTTCTCGAGCCCGCTGACCGCCACGGACTCAGAAACCGGACGCCGGCAAAATTGAGCGTCCGGTTTTCAAGCCGCGGGCCAACTTCAAATTTATTTATTTACTTTTTTTACTCTTCGGGACTTCCGACTTAATATCGCCATGATATTAAGTTGAAGGTTGCACAGAAAAGCACTTTCTGTGCACTTTCCTGGCGCCGGCAGAAATTAACGCCTTCCTTTGGGTAGGTGCTAATTTCTAAAAGTAAAATGTGCGGCTTGGCTGCTTTGTGAATAGCGTGGGAATACCTAATAGGGCCATCAACATGCGTTTGCGTGTTGCGGGCGCTATTAGTTTCTGGGGGGGTTGGACGCGCGTTTTCGGCCCCTTACTGAATAAGGGGTAACGCTAGCGCGCGTCCAATCGCGGGTTAACTGCGCTCCGCACTGGTCTGTATCGGCCTGTTAGATTGTAAACCCTCTAGCGCAAGGAAATGACTACAGAGCCTGAATTGTAACGCAGCTTGAGGTCCCATTCGGGGAAAAGACTTAGGCAAGTAATTAATCTAAAATCCTCCTGCACTCTGCAGGACGGTGATAAATGCAAAGGTAGCACAGGAACAGCATCGTGGGAGCCTGGGTGTTTTCTCTGGAAGCCGTAAGGCGGGCTTTGAAGAACAGTAGCTGTGAATGCTAAAAGTCTTGACACCTCTAAGCCCTCTTCTGATCCAGGGCTCGGCCTTCTTTCAAGGGCTGTCTGTTTGCTTTTCCCCACTCAGCTTCTAGTGTGAGGGCCTGAACAGCAAAAGGTGACAAAGCCAGGGCCAGGCGCAGCTCCAAAGAAGTGCCCACAGGTCCCAGGGCTTGGGGGGAGGATTTCTCAGTTGGGAGTAAATCAGAAATGCAGAATGAAGGAAGGACAGGTTGCATTCGATTTAAATGCACTCCATGAAGTTAGCAAGCAGCACATTTAAGACTAATCGGAGAAAGTTCTTTTTCACTCAACGCACAGTAAAGCGCTGGAATTTGTTGCCAGAGGATGTGGTTAATGCAGTTAGTGTAGCTGGGTTTAAAAAAAAAGGTTTGGATAAGTTATTGGAGGAGAAGTCCATTAACGGCTATTAATCAGGTTTACTTAGGGAATAGCCACTGCTATTAATTGCATCAGTAGCATGGGATCTTCTTAGTGTTTGGGTAATTGCCAGGTTCTTGTGGCCTGGATTGGCCTCTGTTGGAAACAGGATGCTGGGCTTGATGGACCCTTGGTCTGACCCCAGTATGGCACGTTCTTAACTTTAGCAAGTCACCTTTCTTCTTGCTGTCTCATCTGTCTGATTCAGCATCTCCTCTAATTACCTGTCGGGTGTGTGTGTGCATGAAGCTTGCACTACGGCTTCCCGTGCAGCACCTGTCCTGTGGATAAATGTTTTTCAGCTTTCACATAAAAGTAGGAGGACACCAGTGAGACCAGCAGAGGGAGACAGAGAGTCAGGAATCAGCAGATTGGGAGTGGAAAGATACTGCGGGTTTTCAGCTTGTACAGGGTTTTACTTTCCTCTTTCATTAGTTGTCCTGGCCTGGCACAGCTCATGTACCATCAGCAGATCTGGGACTTGTTTATCTTTTCTTTTACCATTGCTAGGAAAGGGAAATATATGTGTGTGTGTCTGTGTGTATCTCTGTACGTGGGTGTCTGTGGTTATGGGTGTGAGTAAGTGTGTCTTGTGTGTGTGTGTGGATTTCTGTGGGTGGGTGTCCATGGTTGTGGGTGTGACTAAGTGTGTCTTGTATGTGTGTATCTCTGTAAGTGGGTGTCTGTAGTTCTGGGTGTCAGTGTGTCTTGTGGTGTGTGTATGTGGATTTTTGTGGTGTGTCCATGGTTGTGGGTGTGACTAAGTGTATCTTATTAAGGTGCCTGTGTTGTATGTGGGAATGCACTATGTGTCGGTCAGTTTGTGAGTGTATGAAACTCATAAATTCTGGCAGGGTGACTGCCATGTAAGTCCACTTGAATGCCTACTGTGCAATGTTGTGTGGGTGGGTGTGTATCTGTGTGTGTTGGTGGGGAGGGTGGGTGTGTATCTGTGTGTTGGTGGGAAGGGTGGGCGTGTATCTGTGTGTGTTGGTGGGGAGGGTGGGTGCGTATCTGTGTGTTGGTGGGAAGGGTGGGCGTGTATCTGTGTGTGTTGGTGGGGAGGGTGGGTGCGTATCTGTGTGCTGGTGTGAGGCTGTGCATGGTTATGTGGGCGGTTGTGTATCTCTGCATGCATGTGTTGCTCTCTTGGCTGTGTATCTATGCATAGTTGTGTGGGCGGTTGTGTATCTATGCATGCATGTGTTGCTCTGTTGGCTGTGTATCTATGCATGGTTGTGTGGGAGGCTGTGTATCTCTGCATGCATGTGTTGCTCTCTTGGCTGTGTATCTATGCATGGTTGTGTGGGAGGCTGTGTATCTCTGCATGCATGTGTTGCTCTCTTGGCTGTGTATCTCTGCATGCACGTGTTGCTCTCTTGGCTGTGTATCTATGCATGGTTGTGTGGGTGGCTGTGTATCTATGCATGCATGTGTTGCTCTCTTGGCTGTGTATCTATGCATGGTTGTGTGGGAGGCTGTGTATCTCTGCATGCATGTGTTGCTCTCTTGGCTGTGTATCTATGCATGGTTGTGTGGGAGGCTGTGTATCTCTGCATGCATGTGTTGCTCTCTTGGCTGTGTATCTCTGCATGCACGTGTTGCTCTCTTGGCTGTGTATCTATGCATGGTTGTGTGGGTGGCTGTGTATCTCTGCATGCATGTGTTGCTCTCTTGGCTGTGTATCTATGCATGGTTGTGTGGGCGGTTGTGTATCTCTGCATGCACGTGTTGTTCTCTTGGCTGTGTATCTATGCATGGTTGTGTGGGAGGCTGTGTATCTATGCATGCATGTGTTGATCTCTTGGCCGTGTATCTATGCATGGTTGTGTGGGAGGCTGAGTATCTCTGCATGCATGTGTTGCTCTCTTGGCTGTGTATCTATGCATGGTTGTGTGGGAGGCTGTGTATCTCTGCATGCACGTGTTGCTCTCTTGGCTGTGTATCTATGCATGGTTGTGTGGGAGGCTGTGTATCTCTGCATGCACGTGTTGCTCTCTTGGCTGTGTATCTATGCATGGTTGTGTGGGAGGCTGTGTATCTCTGCATGCACGTGTTGCTCTCTTGGCTGTGTATCTATGCATGGTTGTGTGGGAGGCTGTGTATCTCTGCATGCATGTGTTGCTCTCTTGGCTGTGTATCTATGCATGGTTGTGTGGGAGGCTGTGTATCTCTGCATGCATGTGTTGCTCTCTTGGCTGTGTATCTCTGCATGCACGTGTTGCTCTCTTGGCTGTGTATCTATGCATGGTTGTGTGGGTGGCTGTGTATCTCTGCATGCATGTGTTGCTCTCTTGGCTGTGTATCTATGCATGGTTGTGTGGGCGGTTGTGTATCTCTGCATGCACGTGTTGTTCTCTTGGCTGTGTATCTATGCATGGTTGTGTGGGAGGCTGTGTATCTATGCATGCATGTGTTGATCTCTTGGCCGTGTATCTATGCATGGTTGTGTGGGAGGCTGAGTATCTCTGCATGCATGTGTTGCTCTCTTGGCTGTGTATCTATGCATGGTTGTGTGGGAGGCTGTGTATCTCTGCACGCACGTGTTGCTCTCTTGGCTGTGTATCTATGCATGGTTGTGTGGGAGGCTGTGTATCTCTGCATGCATGTGTTGCTCTCTTGGCTGTGTATCTACGCATGGTTGTGTGGGAGGCTGTGTATCTCTGCATGCATGTGTTGCTCTCTTGGCTGTGTATCTCTGCATGCATGTGTTGCTCTCTTGGCTGTGTATCTATGCATGGATGTGTGGGAGGCTGTGTATCTCTGCATGCATATGTTGCTCTCTTGGCTGTGTATCTATGCATGGTTGTGTGGGAGGCTGTGTATCTCTGCATGCATGTGTTGCTCTCTTGGCTGTGTATCTATGCATGGTTGTGTGGGAGGCTGTGTATCTCTGCATGCATGTGTTGCTCTCTTGGCTGTGTATCTCTGCATGCACGTGTTGCTCTCTTGGCTGTGTATCTATGCATGGTTGTGTGGGAGGTTGTGTATCTCTGCATGCATGTGTT
Source organism: Rhinatrema bivittatum (assembly GCF_901001135.1). Lineage (NCBI taxonomy): Eukaryota > Metazoa > Chordata > Amphibia > Gymnophiona > Rhinatrematidae > Rhinatrema > Rhinatrema bivittatum. The sequence continues at coordinate 41,738,610 of NC_042633.1, forward strand.
GCTCTCTTGGCTGTGTATCTATGCATGGTTGTGTGGCGGTTGTGTATCTCTGCATGCATGTGTTGCTCTCTTGGCTGTGTATCTATGCATGGTTGTGTGGGAGGCTGTGTATCTCTGCATGCATGTGTTGCTCTCTTGGCTGTGTATCTATGCATGCATGTGTTGCTCTCTTGGCTGTGTATCTATGCATGGTTGTGTGGGAGGCTGTGTATCTCTGCATGCATGTGTTGCTCTCTTGGCTGTGTATCTATGCATGGTGTGTGGCGGTTGTGTATCTCTGCATGCATGTGTTGCTCTCTTGGCTGTGTATCTATGCATGGTTGTGTGGGAGGCTGTGTATCTCTGCATGCATGTGTTGCTCTCTTGGCTGTGTATCTCTGCATGCACGTGTTGCTCTCTTGGCTGTGTATCTATGCATGGTTGTGTGGGAGGCTGTGTATCTCTGCATGCATGTGTTGCTCTCTTGGCTGTGTATCTATGCATGGTTGTGTGGGAGGTTGTGTATCTCTGCATGCATGTGTTGCTCTCTTGGCTGTGCAATGCCTTCCCCTCTGGCCCCTTTCCTCGCCTGCACCATTGCTCTGTGTGGATCCTGGCTTGCTCCTGGCTTCTTTCTTCTCTGGGGCCTTGTTAGGGTTTATTTTGGCTCCCTCAGTTCTGTGTGCGGTCAGAGCAAACTGCAGCACTATGGAAGTTTAGCTTTGTTTTATTTTATTTTTAATTTGAGGTTAGAAGAGAAAGAGTTTGACTCTCACAGACCTTTTAGTTGCGGCAGACACAGTCTCTGCCGAGGGAAAGGGTTTGATCCATGGTGGCTTTCCATCCCTAACAGAATAGTTTGTGGGGAGAATCAGATACTTTGACAGTCCCCTTTCTTCCTGTACATTATGTCTGAGCTGTAAGAAGTACTAGAAATGCTGAGCTACCGGACTTATTATACAGGTTTGGAGTGCTGCAGGGCAGGAGTGAGGTGCATTGGCAGAGCTGTGTGTGAGGGTCTCAGTACTGGAATAGCAGGAGGTGCTGCAGGGCAGGAGCGAGGTGCACTGGCAGAGCTGTGTGTGAGGGTCTCAGTACTGGAATAGCAGGAGGTGCTGCAGGGCAGGAGTGAGGTGCATTGGCAGAGCTGTGTGTGGAATAGCAGGGGGTGCTGCACGGTAGGAGTGAGGTGCATTGGCAGAGCTGTGTGTGAGGGTCTCAGTACTGGAATAGCAGGGGGTGCTGCAGGGCAGGAGTGAGGTGCATTGGCAGAGCTGTGTGTGTGTGAGGGTCTCAGTACTGGAATAGCAGGGGGTGCTGCAGGGCAGGAGTGAAGTGCATTGGCAGAGCTGTGTGTGAGGGTCTCAGTACTGGAATAGCAGGGGGTGCTGCAGGACAGGAGTGAGGTGCATTGGTAGAGCTGTGTGTGAGGGTCTCAGTACTGGAATAGCAGGGGGTGCTGCAGGGCAGGAGGGAGGTGCATTGGCAGAGCTGTGTGTGAGGGTCTCAGTACTGGAATAGCAGGGGGTGCTGCAGGGCAGGAGTGAAGTGCATTGGCAGAGCTGTGTGTGAGGGTCTCAGTACTGGAATAGCAGGGGGTGCTGCAGGGCAGGAGTGAAGTGCATTGGCAGAGCTGTGTGTGAGGGTCTCAGTACTGGAATAGCAGGGGGTGCTGCAGGGCAGGAGTGAGGTGCATTGGCAGAGCTGTGTGTGAGGGTCTCAGTACTGGAATAGCAGGGGGTGCTGCAGGGCAGGAGTGAGGTACATTGGCAGAGCTGTGTGTGAGGGTCTCAGTACTGGAATAGCAGGAGGTGCTGCAGGGCAGGAGTGAGGTGCATTGGCAGAGCTGTGTGTGAGGGTCTCAGTACTGGAATAGCAGGAGGTGCTGCAGGGCAGGAGTGAGGTGCATTGGCAGAGCTGTGTGTGAGGGTCTCAGTACTGGAATAGCAGGAGGTTGCTGCAGGGCAGGAGTGAGGTGCATTGGCAGAGGTGTGTGTGAGGGTTTTAATACTGGAATAGCAGGAGATACTGCAGGGCAGGAGTGACGTGTATTGGCAGAGCTGTGTGTGAGGGTCTCAGTACTGGAATAGCAGGAGGTGCTGCAGGGCAGGAGTGAGGTGCATTGGCAGAGCTGTGTGTGAGGGTCTCAGTACTGGAATAGCAGGGGGTGCTGCAGGGCAGGAGGGAGGTGCATTGGCAGAGCTGTGTGGTGAGGGTCTCAGTACTGGAATAGCAGGGGGTGCTGCAGGGCAGGAGTGAGGTGCATTGGCAGAGCTGTGTGTGAGGGTCTCAGTACTGGAATAGCAGGGGGTGCTGCAGGGCAGGAGTGAGGGGCATTGGCAGAGCTGTGTGTGAGGGTCTCAGTACTGGAATAGCAGGAGGTACTGCAGGGCAGGAGTGAGGTGCATTGGTAGAGCTGTGTGTGAGGGTCTCAGTACTGGAATAGCAGGAGGTACTGCAGGGCAGGAGTGAGGTGCATTGGTAGAGCTGTGTGTGAGGGTCTCAGTACTGGAATAGCAGGGGGTGCTGCAGGGCAGGAGTGAGGTACATTGGCAGAGCTGTGTGTGAGGGTCTCAGTACTGGAATAGCAGGGGGTGCTGCAGGGCAGGAGGGAGGTGCCTTGGCAGAGCTGTGTGTGAGGGTCTCAGTACTGGAATAGCAGGGGGTGCTGCAGGGCAGGAGTGAGGTGCATTGGTAGAGCTGTGTGTGAGGGTCTCAGTACTGGAATAGCAGGGGGTGCTGCAGGGCAGGAGTGAGGAGCATTGGCAGAGCTGTGTGTGAGGGTCTCAGCCCTGGAATAGCAGGAGGTGCTGCAGGGCAGGAGTGAGGTGCATTGGCAGAGCTTTGTGTGTATGGGGTCTCAGTACTGGAATAGCAGGGGGTGCTGCAGGGCAGGAGTGAGGTGCATTGGTAGAGCTGTGTGTGGGGGTCTCAGTACTGGAATAGCAGGGGGTGCTGCAGGGCAGGAGTGAGGTGCATTGGCAGAGCTGTGTGTGAGGGTCTCAGTACTGGAATAGCAGGAGGCGCTGCAGGGCAGGAGTGAGGTGCATTGGCAGAGCTGTGTGTGAGGGTCTCAGTACTGGAATAGCAGGGGCTGCTGCAGGGCAGGAGTGAGGTGCATTGGCAGAGCTGTGTGTGAGGGTCTCAGTACTGGAATAGCAGGGGGTGCTGCAGGGCAGGAGGGAGGTGCATTGGCAGAGCTGTGTGTGTGAAGGTCTCAGTACTAGAATAGCAGGAGGTGCTGCAGGGCAGGAGTGAGGTGCATTGGCAGAGCTGTGTGTGAGGGTCTCAGTACTGGAATAGCAGGGGGTGCTGCAGGGCAGGAGTGAGGTGCATTGGCAGAGCTGTGTGTGAGGGTCTCAGTACTGGAATAGCAGGGGGTGCTGCAGGGCAGGAGTGAGGTGCATTGGCAGAGCTGTGTGTGAGGGTCTCAGTACTGGAATAGCAGGGGGTGCTGCAGGGCAGGAGGGAGGTGCATTGGCAGAGCTGTGTGTGAGGGTCTCAGTACTGGAATAGCAGGGGCTGCTGCAGGGCAGGAGTGAGGTGCGGTGTCTTCTCTCATGCACAGGATATGTTCTGGGACCCTGACCTGTTCTAGCCTCGGCAGGGCCAGTGCTGTACCCGCAGAGTTTAATATATGAAACAAAGGGGCTCAGAAGAGCCTTTTCCCAGCCTCCTCCCTCTTCCCCACGGAAGCCCCTTTGATAGCTGTGTGGTCCGCCTCGGCGTGCCAATCTAATTAGGAGGTCTCTCTTGAATGTAGACCCTGCTGCACTTGATAAGGATGTTATAATTAGCTTTTGTGCTCGGGTTCCAGCCCCCATCTCGGGTGGGTATAAAGGGTCTGTATCTCCCCCCCTGCCAGCCACACTCGGGACACGACGGCAGGGTTAACTGGTTATAACCTTGGACAAGGACAGAGGGCACTTAATCTCCCCGCTGCAGGTCAGCCTCGCTCCCGAGGGCCGGAGATGATGAATGCATGGGCAGCAACAGCCCTTGCTCTGCTCTGCCTTGCGGGGTCAGCAGCCCCGGAGGGAGAGCCGGGACTCCCCCACCCCAGCGAGGTTGAAGAGGAAACGTCTCCATCGGCCTCCGAGCCGGGCAGCGCCGAGCCTCCCGGGGGGGATGTGCGCGCCGTCCGGCCTCTCCCCGGCGCCTTCCCGCACTTTCTCCTCCTCCTGCGGAGGTCGGGGGCCTCTGTGCGTCCTACCCGGAGGGGGAACCCCGCTGCTGGTTCCCCCCGGCCCCTTCCTGGGGGAGTGGGGATGGATTTCCTGGGTTCCCCTCCATCCACTTCGGCCGACGTGGACACGAATCCACCGATGCAGGTGTGGAGGAGAACGATCCAGAGAGGGGGAGACGAGCAGCAGGGCAGGGTAGTGCTGCCCCTCAGCCCAGGGGAAGTCACCAAGACCTCCTGTAAGGCTTTACCATTCAATCAGGTCAGTGTCTCTTCCCTTACAAACTGTGCCTGAGCTAAGCAGGACACTTTACTAACTCTGTTACCTTATATGTGTTATTAAAAGACTTTATACCAAGGGGATCTGCAGGGCAGGAATGAATTACATTGTGCATGTGTGTGTGTGAGGGTCTCAGTACTGGAATAGCAGGGGGTGCTGCAGGGCAGGAGGGAGGTGCATTGGCAGAGCTGTGTGTGAGGGTCTCAGTACTGGAATAGCAGGGGGTGCTGCAGGGCAGGAGGGAGGTGCATTGGCAGAGCTGTGTGTGAGGGTCTCAGTACTGGAATAGCAGGAGGTGCTGCAGGGCAGGAGTGAGGTGCATTGGCAGAGCTGTGTGTGTGTGAGGGTCTCAGTACTGGAATAGCAGGAGGTGCTGCAGGGCAGGAGTGAGGTGCATTGGCAGAGCTGTGTGTGAGGGTCTCAGTACTGGAATAGCAGGGGGTGCTGCAGGGCAGGAGGGAGGTGCATTGGCAGAGCTGTGTGTGAGGGTCTCAGTACTGGAATAGCAGGGGGTGCTGCAGGGCAGGAGGGAGGTGCATTGGCAGAGCTGTGTGTGAGGGTCTCAGTACTGTAATAGCAGGAGGGGCTGCAGGGCAGGAGTGAGGTGCATTGGCAGAGCTGTGTGTGAGGGTCTCAGTACTGGAATAGCAGGAGGTGCTGCAGGGCAGGAGTGAGGTGCATTGGCAGAGCTGTGTGTGAGGGTCTCAGTACTGGAATAGCAGGAGGTGTTGCAGGGCAGGAGTGAGGTGCATTGGCAGAGCTGTGTATGAGGGTCTCAGTACTGGAATAGCAGGAGGTGCTGCAGGGCAGGAGTGAGGTGCATTGGCAGAGCTGTGTGTGAGGGTCTCAGTATTGGAATAGCAGGAGGTGCTGCAGGGCAGGAGTGAGGTGCATTGGCAGAGCTGTGTGTGAGGGTCTCAGTACTGGAATAACAGGAGGTGCTGCAGGGTAGGAGTGAGGTGCATTGGCAGAGCTGTGTGTGAGGGTCTCAGTACTGGAATAGCAGGGGGTGCTGCAGGGCAGGAGTGAGGAGCATTGGCAGAGCTGTGTGTGAGGGTCTCAGTACTGGAATAGCAGGGCGTGCTGCAGGGCAGGAGTGAGGTGCATTGGCAGAGCTGTGTGTGTGTGAGGGTCTCAGTACTGGAATAGCAGGGGGTGCTGCAGGGCAGGAGTGAGGTGCATTGGCAGAGCTGTGTGTGAGGGTCTCAGTACTGGAATAGCAGGGGGTGCTGCAGGGCAGGAGTGAGGTGCATTGGCAGAGCTGTGTGTGAGGGTCTCAGTACTGGAATAGCAGGGGGTGCTGCAGGGCAGGAGTGAGGTGCATTGGCAGAGCTGTGTGTGTGTGAGGGTCTCAGTACTGGAATAGCAGGGGGTGCTGCAGGGCAGGAGTGAGGTGCATTGGCAGAGCTGTGTGTGTGTGAGGGTCTCAGTACTGGAATAGCAGGGGGTGCTGCAGGGCAGGAGTGAGGTGCATTGGCAGAGCTGTGTGTGTGTGAGGGTCTCAGTACTGGAATAGCAGGAGGTGCTGCAGGGCAGGAGTGAGGTGCATTGGCAGAGCTGTGTGTGAGGGTCTCAGTATTGGAATAGCAGGAGGTGCTGCAGGGCAGGAGTGAGGTGCATTGGCAGAGCTGTGTGTGAGGGTCTCAGTACTGGAATAACAGGAGGTGCTGCAGGGCAGGAGTGAGGTGCATTGGCAGAGCTGTGTGTGAGGGTCTCAGTACTGGAATAGCAGGAGGTGCTGCAGGGAATGAGTGAGGTGCATTGGGAGAGCTGTGTGTGAGGGTCTCAGTACTGGAATAGCAGGAGGTGCTGCAGGGCAGGAGTGAGGTGCATTGGCAGAGCTGTGTGTGAGGGTCTCAGTACTGGAATAGCAGGAGGTGCTGCAGGGCAGGAGTGAGGTGCATTGGCAGAGCTGTGTGTGAGGGTCTCAGTACTGGAATAGCAGGGGGTGCTGCAGGGCAGGAGTGAGGTGCATTGGCAGAGCTGTGTGTGAGGGTCTCAGTACTGGAATAGCAGGAGGCGCTGCAGGGCAGGAGTGAGGTGCATTGGCAGAGCTGTGTGTGAGGGTCTCAGTACTGGAATAGCAGGGGGTGCTGCAGGGCAGGAGTGAGGTGCATTGGCAGAGCTGTGTGTGTGTGAGGGTCTCAGTACTGGAATAGCAGGGGGTGCTGCAGGGCAGGAGTGAGGTGCATTGGCAGAGCTGTGTGTGAGGGTCTCAGTACTGGAATAGCAGGAGGTGCTGCAGGGCAGGAGTGAGGTGCATTGGCACAGCTGTGTGTGAGGGTCTCAGTACTGGAATAGCAGGGGGTGCTGCAGGGCAGGAGTGAGGTGCATTGGCAGAGCTGTGTGTGAGGGTCTCAGTACTGGAATAGCAGGGGGTGCTGCAGGGCAGGAGTGAGGTGCATTGGCAGAGCTGTGTGTGAGGGTCTCAGTACTGGAATAGCAGGGGGTGCTGCAGGGCAGGAGTGAGGTGCATTGGCAGAGCTGTGTGTGAGGGTCTCAGTACTGGAATAGCAGGGGGTGCTGCAGGGCAGGTATCTTGTCAAAGAATTTGGAGGGTGTTGTCTCTGTTAACCTGACTGGTGAGCTGTAAGGACAACGTCTTCCTTCCTTCTTGCAGACTATTTCCCAGAGGGGCTGCTCCTCGGTCTCCATCCACAACCACTTCTGCTTTGGCCACTGCAGCTCCTTCTATGTGCCTGGCTCTCAGAGGGACAGCTCGCGCCCCTGCTCCGGCTGCGCCCCCCGCCGGGTCCGGACGGTGGTGGTCTCCCTGCGGTGTGGACGGCAGGCGCTGGCCCGGGCTGTGGAGGTCACGGTGGTGGAGGAGTGTCAGTGCGAAGCGAGCCAGGCCTCCCTCTCTCAGGGACTTGGGCGGATGGAGGATCCTTGACTAAATGAGGGAGAACAAAGCTTGTGTGAAACGGAGACTCTCTCAGCGAAATCACTTTTTTTTTGTGCTGTTTATCCGTGGCTTCGGCAGTTCGGGCTGCGTTGCACCCTACCGAGTCGGGGTCAGGCTGATGCCCGCGGAGGAGGCCCCGGTATTTTCAGCACCTGTTGGGACAGCATTTTGTTGTTTTTGCTGTGACTCTTGGATCTGCCCAGTTTCCTGGTGAAAAACATCACTGTTGAGTTTTGTATGGGCAGTGTGTGCATGTAACCTGATCGCGCGTGCATGTAAGCTGATTGTGTGTGTGTGCATGTAACCTGATCACGTGCGTGTGTGTGTGCATGTAACCTGATCGCATGCGTGTGTGTGTGTGTGCATGTAACCTGATCGTGTGTGTGTTTGTGTGTGTGTGTGTGTGCATGTAACCTGATCGTGTGTGTGTGTGTGCATGTAACCTGATCGTGCGTGTGTGTGTGTGTGTGTGCATGTAACCTGATCGTGTGTGTGTGCGTGTGTGTGTGCATGTAATCTGATCGCGTGCGTGTGTGTGTGTGCATGTAACCTGATCGTATGTGTGTGCGCGTGTGTGTGCATGTAACCTGATCGCGTGCGTGTGTGTGTGCATGTAACCTGATCGTGTGTGTGCATGTAACCTGATCGTGTGTGTGTGTGTGTGCATGTAACCTGATCGTGTGTGTGTGCGTGTGTGTGTGCATGTAATCTGATCGCGTGCGTGTGTGTGTGTGTGCATGTAACCTGATCGTGTGTGTGTGCGTGTGTGTGTGCATGTAACCTGATCGCGTGCGTGTGTGTGTGTGTGCATGTAACTTGATCGTGTGCGCGCGCGTGTAACTTGATCGTGTGTGTGTGTGCATGTAACCTGATTGTGTGTGTGTGTGTGTATGTGTAACCTGATCGTGTGTGTGTGTGTGTGTGTGTGCATGTAACTTGATCGTGTGTGCGCGCATGTAACTTGATTGTGTGTGTGTGTATGTGTAACCTGATCGTGTGTGTGTGTGTGTGTGTGTGCATGTAACCTGATTGTGTGTGTGTGTGTTTGTTTTGTTTTTATTTTTTTACTGTGCACTGGAAGAGGATTTTTGATGTTGCAATGGCTTTCCCTGTTGCTAACTTCGCCGCTCACCCTGTTACCTTCGAGCCCTGCATGGAGCACATCCTGAGCCTTGCAAGCTGGCGTCCCTCGGCAGTAGCTGCATCCTCCGTGTTTAAGGGGGAAAAAGAAAGACGAGCCGTGCTGAATGGAAAACGGGGCAGATAAAAAGCTGGATGCACCCCCTGGGGTTCTTATAAGCAGGCTGTTACCCCCCCCGTCCTCCCCCCCAGTGGCGCAGGCGTTAGCCACGTGAGATGTGGTTATGCCTCATTTTAGTGGCAGAGCTGACCCAGGGGCCGGTAGCTCGGGGCTAGGCTCCCCGACAACCCTCTTGTCTGCGAGGCAGAGGGGCGATTCCCCCAAACCCTGACAAAGCGCAAGCTGCCTCTGCTTCCTGAATCCTGGCTCCCGCACACGCTCTGGCCTCTCTGATTCCTGTCTCGTCTCTGTACATACGGCTGCAGCCTTCACATGTGTGTGTGTGTGTTAAAAATGTTATACATCATTCCTCCCATCCTGTCAGGATCACCTGTGTGTATCTTATCACGATTTAATAAATCTGTATCTTTTACAAGATTGATGTACGAAAAAAAAAAATAAGGATTTTATCTTGTGCATTCTTCCAACACATTCCACAGCGTACATGCTCCCAAAATGTCATCAGGCATGAGAGCCAGAAGGGGAATAGCAGGACTGTATGTGGCAGGTTCCTGCCTGGTGTACAGCAGAGGCCGTCTGCTATATGACCGGAGTCTTGCACTGCCTATGGGAGGTACTGCAGAGGCAGGGCAGTCCCTGTGTGATATCTATACTTGTGGTGGGGCAGTCCCTGTGTGAGATACTGCAGAGGCAGGGCAGTCCCTGTGTGATATCTATACTTGTGGTGGGGCAGTCCCTGTGTGAGATACCGCAGAGGCAGGGCAGTCCCTGTGTGATATCTATACTTGTGGGTGGGGCAGTCCCTGTGTGAGATACTGCAGAGACAGGGCAGTCCCTGTGTGATATCTATACTTGTGGTGGGGCAGTCCCTGTGTGAGATACTGCAGAGGCAGGGCAGTCCCTGTGTGATATCTATACTTGTGGGTGGGGCAGTCCCTGTGTGAGATACTGCAGAGACAGGGCAGTCCCTGTGTGATATCTATACTTGTGGGTGGGGCAGTCCCTGTGTGAGATACTGCAGAGGCAGGGCAGTCCCTGTGTGATATCTATACTTGTGGGTGGGGCAGTCCCTGTGTGAGATACTGCAGAGGCAGGGCAGTCCCTGTGTGATATCTGTACTTGTGGGTGGGGCAGTCCCTGTGTGAGATATCGCAGAGGCAGGGCAGTCCCTGTGTGATATCTATACTTGTGGGTGGGGCAGTCCCTGTGTGAGATACTGCAGAGGCAGGGCAGTCCCTGTGTGATATCTATACTTGTGGGTGGGGCAGTCCCTGTGTGAGATACTGCAGAGGCAGGGCAGTCCCTGTGTGATATCTATACTTGTGGTGGGGCAGTCCCTGTGTGAGATACCGCAGAGACAGGGCAGTCCCTGTGTGATATCTATACTTGTGGTGGGGCAGTCCCTGTGTGAGATACTGCAGAGGCAGGGCAGTCCCTGTGTGATATCTATACTTGTGGTGGGGCAGTCCCTGTGTGAGATACTGCAGAGGCAGGGCAGTCCCTGTGTGATATCTATACTTGTGGTGGGGCAGTCCCTGTGTGAGATACTGCAGAGGCAGGGCAGTCCCTGTGTGATATCTATACTTGTGGGTGGAGCAGTCCCTGTGTGAGATACTGCAGAGGCAGGGCAGTCCCTGTGTGATATCTATACTTGTGGTGGGGCAGTCCCTGTGTGAGATACTGCAGGGGCAGGGCAGTCCCTGTGTGATATCTATACTTGTGGTGGGGCAGTCCCTGTGTGAGATACTGCAGAGGCAGGGCAGTCCCTGTGTGATATCTATACTTGTGGGTGGGGCAGTCCCTGTGTGAGATACTGCAGAGGCAGGGCAGTCCCTGTGTGATATCTATACTTGTGGGTGGGGCAGTCCCTGTGTGAGATACTGCAGAGACAGGGCAGTCCCTGTGTGATATCTATACTTATGGGTGGGGCAGTCCCTGTGTGAGATACCGCAGAGGCAGGGCAGTCCCTGTGTGATATCTATACTTGTGGGTGGGGCAGTCCCTGTGTGAGATACCGCAGAGGCAGGGCAGTCCCTGTGTGATATCTATACTTGTGGGTGGGGCAGTCCCTGTGTGAGATACTGCAGAGGCAGGGCAGTCCCTGTGTGATATCTATACTTGTGGGTGGGGCAGTCCCTGTGTGAGATACCGCAGGGGCAGGGCAGTCCCTGTGTGATATCTATACTTGTGGGTGGGGCAGTCCCTGTGTGAGATACTGCAGAGACAGGGCAGTCCCTGTGTGATATCTATACTTGTGGGTGGGGCAGTCCCTGTGTGAGATACTGCAGAGACAGGGCAGTCCCTGTGTGATATCTATACTTGTGGGTGCGGCAGTCCCTGTGTGAGATACCGCAGGGGCAGGACAGACGCTGTATAATATATCATACAGCAGTGGCAGGTTCCCGTGGGAGATACTGCAGAGGCAGGGCAGTCCCTGTGTGATATCTATACTTGTGGGTGGGGCAGTCCCTGTGTGAGATACTGCAGAGACAGGGCAGTCCCTGTGTGATATCTATACTTGTGGGTGGGGCAGTCCCTGTGTGAGATACTGCAGAGGCAGGGCAGTCCCTGTGTGATATCTATACTTGTGGGTGGGGCAGTCCCTGTGTGAGATACTGCAGAGGCAGGGCAGTCCCTGTGTGATATCTGTACTTGTGGGTGGGGCAGTCCCTGTGTGAGATATCGCAGAGGCAGGGCAGTCCCTGTGTGATATCTATACTTGTGGGTGGGGCAGTCCCTGTGTGAGATACTGCAGAGGCAGGGCAGTCCCTGTGTGATATCTATACTTGTGGGTGGGGCAGTCCCTGTGTGAGATACTGCAGAGGCAGGGCAGTCCCTGTGTGATATCTATACTTGTGGTGGGGCAGTCCCTGTGTGAGATACCGCAGAGACAGGGCAGTCCCTGTGTGATATCTATACTTGTGGTGGGGCAGTCCCTGTGTGAGATACTGCAGAGGCAGGGCAGTCCCTGTGTGATATCTATACTTGTGGTGGGGCAGTCCCTGTGTGAGATACTGCAGAGGCAGGGCAGTCCCTGTGTGATATCTATACTTGTGGTGGGGCAGTCCCTGTGTGAGATACTGCAGAGGCAGGGCAGTCCCTGTGTGATATCTATACTTGTGGGTGGGAGCAGTCCCTGTGTGAGATACTGCAGAGGCAGGGCAGTCCCTGTGTGATATCTATACTTGTGGTGGGGCAGTCCCTGTGTGAGATACTGCAGGGGCAGGGCAGTCCCTGTGTGATATCTATACTTGTGGTGGGGCAGTCCCTGTGTGAGATACTGCAGAGGCAGGGCAGTCCCTGTGTGATATCTATACTTGTGGGTGGGGCAGTCCCTGTGTGAGATACTGCAGAGGCAGGGCAGTCCCTGTGTGATATCTATACTTGTGGGTGGGGCAGTCCCTGTGTGAGATACTGCAGAGACAGGGCAGTCCCTGTGTGATATCTATACTTATGGGTGGGGCAGTCCCTGTGTGAGATACCGCAGAGGCAGGGCAGTCCCTGTGTGATATCTATACTTGTGGGTGGGGCAGTCCCTGTGTGAGATACCGCAGAGGCAGGGCAGTCCCTGTGTGATATCTATACTTGTGGGTGGGGCAGTCCCTGTGTGAGATACTGCAGAGGCAGGGCAGTCCCTGTGTGATATCTATACTTGTGGGTGGGGCAGTCCCTGTGTGAGATACCGCAGGGGCAGGGCAGTCCCTGTGTGATATCTATACTTGTGGGTGGGGCAGTCCCTGTGTGAGATACTGCAGAGACAGGGCAGTCCCTGTGTGATATCTATACTTGTGGGTGGGGCAGTCCCTGTGTGAGATACTGCAGAGACAGGGCAGTCCCTGTGTGATATCTATACTTGTGGGTGCGGCAGTCCCTGTGTGAGATACCGCAGGGGCAGGACAGACGCTGTATAATATATCATACAGCAGTGGCAGGTTCCCGTGGGAGATACTGCAGAGGCAGGGCGGTCCCTGTGTGATATCTATACTTGTGGTGGGGCAGTCCCTGTGTGAGATACTGCAGAGGCAGGGCAGTCCCTGTGTGATATCTATACTTGTGGGTGGGGCAGTCCCTGTGTGAGATACTGCAGAGACAGGGCAGTCCCTGTGTGATATCTATACTTGTGGGTGGGGCAGTCCCTGTGTGAGATACTGCAGAGGCAGGGCAGTCCCTGTGTGATATCTATACTTGTGGTGGGGCAGTCCCTGTGTGAGATACCGCAGAGGCAGGGCAGTCCCTGTGTGATATCTATACTTGTGGGTGGGGCAGTCCCTGTGTGAGATACCGCAGAGGCAGGGCAGTCCCTGTGTGATATCTATACTTGTGGGTGGGGCAGTCCCTGTGTGAGATACCGCAGAGACAGGGCAGTCCCTGTGTGATATCTATACTTGTGGGTGGGGCAGTCCCTGTGTGAGATACTGCAGAGGCAGGGCAGTCCCTGTGTGATATCTATACTTGTGTGTGGGGCAGTCCCTGTGTGAGATACCGCAGAGGCAGGACAGACGCTGTATAATATATCATACAGCTGTGGCAGGGCCCTGTGGGAGATACCGCAGAGGCAGGGCAGTCCCTGTGTGATATCTATACTTGTGGTGGGGCAGTCCCTGTGTGAGATACCGCAGAGGCAGGGCAGTCCCTGTGTGATATCTATACTTGTGGGTGGGGCAGTCCCTGTGTGAGATACCGCAGAGGCAGGGCAGTCCCTGTGTGATATCTATACTTGTGGTGGGGCAGTCCCTGTGTGAGATACCGCAGATGCAGGGCAGTCCCTGTGTGATATCTATACTTGTGTGTGGGGCAGTCCCTGTGTGAGATACCGCAGAGGCAGGACAGACGCTGTATAATATATCATACAGCTGTGGCAGGGCCCTGTGGGAGATACCGCAGACGCAGGGCGGTCGCTGTATTATATATCATACAGCAGTGGCAGGTCCCCGTGGGAGATACCGCAGAGGCAGGACAGTCCCTTGTGATATCTATACTTGTGGTGGGGCATCCCTGTGTGAGATACAGCAGAGGCAGGGTGGTCACTGTATTATATATCATACAGCTGTGGCAGGTCCCCGTGGGAGATACCGCAGAGGCAGGGCGGTCGCTGTATTATATATCATACAGCAGAGGCAGGTCCCCGTGGGAGATACCGCAGAGGCAGGGCGGTCGCTGTATTATATATCATACAGCAGGGGCAGGTCCCCGTGGGAGATACCGCAGAGGCAGGACAGACGCTGTATTATATATCATACAGCAGGGGCAGGTCCCCGTGGGAGATACCGCAGAGGCAGGACAGACGCTGTATTATATATCATACAGCTGTGGCAGGTCCCCGTGGGAGATACCGCAGAGGCAGGGCGGTCGCTGTATTATATATCATACAGCAGGGGCAGGTCCCCGTGGGAGATACCGCAGAGGCAGGACAGACGCTGTATTATATATCATACAGCAGGGGCAGGTCCCCGTGGGAGATACCGCAGAGGCAGGACAGTCCCTTGTGATATCTATACTTGTGGTGGGGCAGTCCCTGTGTGAGATACAGCAGAGGCAGGGTGGTCACTGTATTATATATCATACAGCTGTGGCAGGTCCCCGTGGGAGATACCGCAGAGGCAGGGCGGTCGCTGTATTATATATCATACAGCAGAGGCAGGTCCCCGTGGGAGATACCGCAGAGGCAGGGCGGTCGCTGTATTATATATCATACAGCTGTGGCAGGCCCCCGTGGGAGATACCGCAGAGGCAGGGCGGTCGCTGTATAATATATCATACAGCAGGGGCAGGACCCCGGGGGAGATACCGCAGAGGAAGGGCGGTCACTGTATTATATATCATACAGCTGTGGCAGGGCGGTCGCTGTATTATATATCATACAGCTGTGGCAGGGCGGTCACTGTATTATATATCATACAGCAGTGGCAGGGCGGTCACTGTATTATATATCATACAGCAGGGGCAGGGAGGTCGCTGTATAATATATCATACAGCAGGGGCAGGGTGGTCGCTGTATTATATATCATACAGCTGTGGCAGGGTGGTCACTATATAATATATCATACAGCAGGGGCAGGCCCCCGGGGGAGATACCGCAGAGGCAGGGTGGTCGCTGTATTATATATCATACAGCAGGGGCAGGGCAGTCACTGTATTATATATCATACAGCAGTGGCAGGGAGGTCGCTGTATAATATATCATACAGCAGGGGCAGGGCGGTCACTGTATTATATATCATACAGGAGAGGCAGGGCGGTCGCTATATTATATATCATACAGCAGTGGCAGGGAGGTCGCTGTATAATATATCATACAGCAGGGGCAGGGCGGTCACTGTATTATATATCATACAGCTGTGGCAGGTCCCCGTGGGAGATACCGCAGAGGCAGGGTGGTCGCTGTATTATATATCATACAGCAGAGGCAGGGAGGTCGCTGTATTATATATCATACAGCAGGGGCAGGCCCTCGTGGGAGATACCGCAGAGGCAGGGCGGTCGCTGTATTATATATCATATAGCAGGGGCAGGGAGGTCACTGTATTATATATCATACAGCAGTGGCAGGGAGGTCGCTGTATAATATATCATACAGCAGGGGCAGGGTGGTCACTGTATTATGTATCATACAGGAGAGGCAGGGCGGTCGCTGTATTATATATCATACAGGAGAGGCAGGGCGGTCGCTGTATTATATATCATACAGCAGGGGCAGGGAGGTCGCTGTATAATATATCATACAGCAGGGGCAGGGCGGTCACTGTATTATATATCATACAGCTGTGGCAGGTCCCCGTGGGAGATACCGCAGAGGCAGGGCGGTCGCTGTATTATATATCATACAGCTGTGGCAGGGTGGTCACTGTATTATATATCATACAGCAGTGGCAGGGAGGTCACTGTATTATATATCATACAGCAGGGGCAGGGTGGTCACTATATAATATATCATACAGCAGGGGCAGGCCCCCGGGGGAGATACCACAGAGGCAGGGTGGTCGCTGTATTATATATCATACAGCAGAGGCAGGGAGGTCGCTGTATTATATATCATACAGCAGGGGCAGGCCCTCGTGGGAGATACCGCAGAGGCAGGGCGGTCGCTGTATTATATATCATACAGCAGGGGCAGGGAGGTCGCTGTATTATATATCATACAGCAGAGGCAGGGCGGTCACTGTATTATATATCATACAGCAGGGGCAGGGCGGTCACTGTATTATATATCATACAGCAGGGGCAGGGCGGTCACTGTATTATATAATCATACAGCTGTGGCAGGGTGGTCGCTGTATTATATATCATACAGCAGGGGCAGGGTGGTCACTGTATTATATATCATACAGCAGGGGCAGGGCGGTCACTGTATTATATATCATACAGCAGGGACAGGGAGGTCGCTGTATTATATATCATACAGCAGGGGCAGGGCAGTCACTGTATTATATATCATACAGCAGGGGCAGGGCGGTCACTGTATTATATATCATACAGCAGAGGCAGGGTGGTCACTGTATTATATATCATACAGCAGGGGCAGGGCGGTCACTGTATTATATATCATACAGCAGGGGCAGGGAGGTCACTGTATTATATATCATACAGCAGGGGCAGGGCGGTCACTGTATTATATATCATACAGCAGGGGCAGGGCGGTCACTGTATTATATATCATACAGCAGAGGCAGGGTGGTCACTGTATTATATATCATACAGCAGGGGCAGGGCGGTCACTGTATTATATATCATACAGCTGTGGCAGGTCCCCGTGGGAGATACCGCAGAGGCAGGGCGGTCGCTGTATTATATATCATACAGCAGTGGCAGGGAGGTCGCTGTATAATATATCATACAGCAGGGGCAGGGTGGTCACTGTATTATATATCATACAGGAGAGGCAGCGCGGTCACTGTATTATGTATCATACAGGAGAGGCAGGGCGGTCGCTGTATTATATATCATACAGGAGAGGCAGGGCGGTCGCTGTATTATATATCATACAGCAGGGGCAGGGATGTATAATATATCATACAGCAGGGGCAGGGCGGTCACTGTATTATATATCATACAGCTGTGGCAGGTCCCCGTGGGAGATACCGCAGAGGCAGGGCGGTCGCTGTATTATATATCATACAGCTGTGGCAGGGTGGTCACTGTATTATATATCATACAGCAGTGGCAGGGAGGTCACTGTATTATATATCATACAGCAGGGGCAGGGTGGTCACTATATAATATATCATACAGCAGGGGCAGGCCCCCGGGGGAGATACCACAGAGGCAGGGTGGTCGCTGTATTATATATCATACAGCAGAGGCAGGGAGGTCGCTGTATTATATATCATACAGCAGGGGCAGGGCGGTCACTGTATTATATATCATACAGCAGAGGCAGGGTGGTCACTGTATTATATATCATACAGCAGGGGCAGGGCGGTCACTGTATTATATATCATACAGCAGGGGCAGGCCCCCGGGGGAGATACCGCAGAGGCAGGGCAGTCTGAGTTTCTACGATATGCAAATTTATCTCACGCGTATTCCTTGTGGATGTGGGGTCCCCAGGACTGGTTTGCTTAGTCCTGCTTTAGGGTCTGTTTATTCTGTATTTAGTGGGGATCCGTCTGTGTTTCTGGGTGTGGGACTGAGATGAGCTTCTGTGCTGGGCTGTGGTTTCCGTGGGGGGAGCCTGGCTTGTCCCGTTTCCCAGTAGTAGGTGTATTGGTGTTTTAGGAGCTGGTGTTATAGTTGCAGTGTTGCATTTTCACAGGTAAGATTGTTACTGCTTGAGTGTTAGCAGTTAGTGCTGTTTTGGTATGGGGGGGTTTACTGTACAGTACTGTAACTGTTTTCTCAGGACTGACTTGGGGTCAAGCCCACGTCCAACACGCGATTCAATAGGGTTTTCGGGTTGGCACCAGAGCGGTGCGTGTAAATATAAGGTAGAGGTTGCTGTGAGTGCTATTTTTACCTCAGGAGATAGTGCTTTTTAATGCACAGTCTGTTCTTATAAATGCATCATTTTTAATTGTGTGTGTGTGTGTGTTTGTTTATGGAGGGGTGGTCCCTGTGTGTGAGATATATATGTATATGTATATCCTTGAGGTGTAGCAGTCTGTGAGCAAGATACGGCCAGTGTAGGACGATGCCTGGGTAATATATATATATAAAATATAATGTAGTGCTTTTTAATGTTGAATCGGTTCTTATAAATGCATCATTTCTAATTGTGTGTGTGTGTGTTTTGTTTATGGAGGGGTGGTCCCTGTGTGTGAGATATATATGTGTATATCCTCTGTGAGCAAGATACGGCCACTGTAGGACGATGCCCTGGCTAATATAGATATCTCCTTGAGTTGGAGCTCACTGGACTCCTGTGGTCAGTGGAGAGTGGACGGAGGGGGGCTGCCACATCTCTGGATGCTGCGGCTGCTGCAGGTGGCTCTGCTTGGCACGAGATATGACGCTGGGCTAAGCCCATCCTAAGCAGAGAAAGCACAGACTGGCAGCCTGGTGAGGGAGGCAGATGGGACCAGCTGGCATCTTCCAGGGGGACAGTTGGTAATGTTGTAATATTTGTGGTGTGCGCAGAGCCCCTCTCTGTGCCTTCCTGACAGCACAGACGTTCACACACTGACAATCCTCCGAACAGCCTCTCACTTGTTGAGTCTGCTCCCTTCCTGCCTGTCTCCCGTCCTATAACCTTCCTCCCATCCTATAAACCTTTCTTCCATCCTATAAACCTTCCTCCCGTCCTATAACTCTTCCTCCTGACCTATAACCCTTCCTTACATTCTATAACCTTCCTCCCATCCTATAAACCTTCCTCCCGTCCTATAAACCTTCCTCCCGTCCTGTAACCTTCCTCCCATCCTATAAACCTTCCTCCCGTCCTATAACCCTTCCTCCCATCCTGTAACCCTTCCTCCCATCCTATAACCCTTCCTCCCGTTCTGTAACCTTCCTCCCGTCCTATAACCCTTCCTCCCATCCTGTAACCCTTCCTTACATTCTATAACTCTTCCTCCCGTCCTATAACTCTTCCTCCCTTCCTATAACTCTTCCTCCCTTCCTATAACTCTTCCTCCCGTCCTATAAACCTTCCTTATATTCTATAACTCTTCCTCCCGTCCTATAACCCTTCCTCCCGTCCTATAACTCTTCCTCCCATCCTGTAATCTTCCTCCCGTCCTGTAACCTTCCTCCCGTCCTGTAACCCTTCCTATATAAATGGTTGCTCTGTCTTTTATTGCTCCGCTCAGAGTGTAGTCCCTGGCGTCACTGGGTGGCCGGGACATTGCTTGGCCCACTCGGTGCCTCGTCCTAGGGGTCCCCTTTGCTGGTGGCGGAAGAGATTAATGAGGCCATGGAGGGGATTCCCGTTCACCGGGGAGAGATGGGATCTGCCGGTGCCATGAAGGTGAGGGCAGGGCATAGGCGGATGTCATCGCCTGCCTTGTCCCGAATGCCAGGTCTGAGAGAGCCCTGGGGGGGGGGGGGGGGGTGTTTCCCCGCTACCCCAGAGCTTGGTGCTCAGACCGAGTGGCCCTGCTCTGCGAGATTCTCTGGGGGCTGCTGTTTGCCTAAAAAAAACAAAAACAGGGGGCTTAAGCTTGATAAACCAAGATCTATGGGCCCTGACCTGTGATTGCTTAATTTGCAGCAGTGTCTTGAGTTTCTGGCTCGGTCAATGGCAGCGCCTCCTGTCCTTCCATCCCAGCCCTGGGGCAGAAGGGGACAGGACGGCGTCGGCCGGGGACACAAAACCATGACAGGCAGCCCGCGCGGCCGGACTGCGCGGGACGGGGCTTACGGCCCAGGCACCCCCTGGATTGGGGGCCTATCCCTCCATA